>NC_045651.1:6250647-6553677 GCF_009829145.1 Chiroxiphia lanceolata
AGTTTTCACTATTTATAAAACAGTGTCTGCATACTAATCTAACAGTTTCATTTTAAAGGAAAGTATTCATTTAAGAAGTGTTTTCTTCCTTAGGGGAAAAAAAAATGGCAAACCACAACACAATTAGTTCTTTGCTTTCTAACAGTCTGTTCATTGCCTTTCTCAACAAGAGGGCACAGCTACAAGCTCTAAATACTATTAGTACCTTATGTACTTACCAGCCTCTCTATCTCAGTAAAATCCCTATAATTTTATATTTAAAAAAACAACTACAACTAATAAAAATTATGCTTTTACAAGCATTACTATGAGAAAGAAACAAGAGAATAAAGAAGTCCCCCACAACTTCTCCGTAGGAACACATCCTCAACCAAAGCTTCACAAGCAAGAACACACACCAGTTCCTCAAAAGGCAACAAAATCAGCCCATGACAATCAGAGAGCAAAGATACAGAGTAATTTCAGAATACATTTTGTTTAGGTAACCCTTTCCCAAAATAAATACTGAAACTTATCACTCACTTCAGCACAGATTCCAGTGACTAACACTGGCATAAAATTATGGCTGATACAAAATCTTTCCAATATGGTCTTTGAACATTTATCTAAATACTCATTTGGCACAGACTGAAACTGGAACCACACTCATATGAACTATTTGTGATGAAACTATGTACAAATAAGGCACATTAGAGTAGTTTATATATTGAAACCCCACATCCTAGTAAGCTGAATATATTTGATGTCAAACCAGTGCCTGCTACATATAATAGAAAAAACAGTTAAAGGAAAAGTTTGTATGGAGGAAATTCAATCCCCTTTGCATCTCCTTCCCAGCCCCAGAACAGGAGTAACACTTCTGTGATAATGAACAAACTAAGTAAATCAAACCTAATACAAAACCACTGGCTGTTCAACATTATCTGTAATTAAACTTAAACTGGAATGGGAGTATGTTTCTTCACACAACTCCCTCTTAATTCCCTTCACCCCAATCAACTACAGCACAATCCTGAAGTCATCCTGTGACTGGGGATCTTCACACTGATAAGTGCAAGTCCTAATTATATAAGATGCTGTAAAATAGGTGCAGCTGCTACCTAGTCCTTTTACAGGATTTGGAAGAAACTCATCTTGCACAAAATAAAAATGGAGAGATGATGTGAAGTTACCTTTCACACCACTCAACACCACTATTACAGAACATTAAATATAACCCAACTGCTTGTTATTCAGGACTTGTTTTACTTCACATGATCAGTTGCAAAGTAAAAGGAAATCATGTTTGATGATACCACTGCAAACTGTTTGGCCAGTGGCACAGACACTGCTCGTGCTGTGCATGGGTCTGGTTCCAGAGAGGATATTTTATTCAGATTATGCACATATCTGATAGTGCTCTCCAGGTAAAATACAAATGACATACAAGATATCACAGAGCATCTCACACCTGATTCCCCATGTGGAAGAAGTGGATCCACAGCCTCTGCACACTCTCTCCCATGTCACTGCTGTGGAATGCTTACAGTCATAGCTGCTTCATGGGGGGAGAAAAGCTCTACTTTTATTTGAAAAAGCAGTAGGATTTAAGAGATGAAAGACTGAAAAACACTGACAAGGCCAAAATCCACCTTGTAGAACTCCCCATACCAGTTTGATTGTATCCTGAGCAAACTTTTTTAATGCAACTGATTGTTTTTTTTGTTCAAATTACCCCTAACAATCTATTTAATCAAGTATATAACTAGGAATCTGAAGAGTATGACTCCTGTGCTTTTTCTTGCTTAGGATACATCAGCTTTGCAGCTTCAGGTAAATATATCCTCAGTCATACAGAGAGTTTTCAACTGGTTGTATGAGTTCGTGGACTATGACACATGTTTAGGAAAATATGGGCAGGAAATTAAAATATTCAGACTTTCAAATATTAAAAAAATAGGAAGCATGAAATGAAATGTCAACATGAGAACATAAAATTACAATGGAATCCTAATGTAAAACAAAGTATTTTTTAGAGCAGTCCTCTTCTGATTTGTAGCAAAAAAGTAACAAAGAATTGACTTAATTTCATGTACATGTAATCACAAGCTCCTCTTTATTTTTCTTGAGTTATTACTACGACTGGCTCTGAATTTCATAAATATATAAGGGCCAGCAACTTGTAATGAATTGAACTTTCATTTTTCAGAGATCCCAGGAAGGGAAGAAACAGAATTCCTGCTGCTCAAAGCTTGCAGGCAAGTGACATCAGCTCTCCTGTCTCACTTCACTGCAGGTGGATTCATAGCTCAGTAAGCCACAGGCTCTTCATTACCAAGTTCTGCTATTTTAGGTTGTGGATACACCACGAAAGTCAGAGCATTTCCACCCAACAGTGTCTCATCTCAGCATCTTTTATCCCAACAGACCTTGAGAGATTCCTATTGTACCCTTTTTTTCTGAGAAAATGTAGCTACACAAAACTTTTCAAGCTCTGTGAACCGTAACAGCAAAACTCCTGAATTGGAGGCTCTTGGAAGGGCCTTCCCCACCTGGACTGGTGTCTGCACTAAGTTCCTGTAACAGTATAGACCCTTTTTATAATAGACATACATCTCCTGGCTATCAACATTATTCAGATTATTTACACATGTGCATATACTAACATACTATATATATTACATAATGTTTTCAAGCTTTACTCATGATACATTAGAAAGATTTTTTTTTTTTCTGCATAATAAAAAGAGTAGTTGGATATTTATGGATTTAGATTAGGTGAGGCTCTGCTGCAAAAATCTTTTACAAATACAAGTATATTTAAATAGATATATCAAAAAAGTTTCTGATAATATCAAGGATTAGGAAATAAAAGCAGAATAATGAGCTTGGATGGGAAAAAAAGTACAGAAAACTGATTCTATTTAAGGAAGCAAAGGAAAGAGACAATCTTACTGAGAATTTTTTTGCTGCAACCCTTTTTTTCTAGTCCATATGTAAAGCACCTAATCTTTTCAGCTCTAGCAATAGATCTAATAAAACCATTCAGCTGTGATGCTCTAATTCATAGAGACCTGGACAGATCTGGTAGATGGGACGCTCCACTGCAGCTTAATGGATAATTGGTAGAAAGGATGTTCTCTACTTTCTTTCTCTGATTGCGTTAAACATGTATTGACAAGATGCCTCTCTGTGCTGCTCTATGTTTGGCACTTAGAAGTTCAATTAATCAACCTTTCATCTCTCTCCACATAAGATACAGCTTCACTTTCCTGTGGCTAATTGCTAAGCCAGACTCCACACTCCCTCTGCAATTCCAAAGCCTGGCTTTGGGAGCATTAAGTACATTTGCTGCTGCAAAGAGCTGCCACAGATAACCTGAATAACTTTTCACACCAGCTCCTTGTCCTTTCCCTCTGGAAGTTTTTGTCCATGCTGGCTGGAACAAGGAGTGTGCCTAATTTACAGGACTCCCTGCACATCTGCACTCACTGAAGTTCACACATCGTCCCTAATCCTGAAAGCAAGTGGGTACTATATTTCCTAGCATGAATAAGATTTCGAAACATTCATGTTTTCTATAAGGATAAAAGCTGATTCATACTTGTAAGCCAATTAAAATGTTGTCTCAGTGCTCAGAGGTTAACGTGGTTGGGAGCTTAGAAGTGGATACTTCTAGTAGAAATAATGAGTGGATGGCAGACAAAGAATTAATAAATTATCTTAATCTGTCTTTGTTTACAAATATGCAATCCCCGCAGATGGTTTTGAACAGAAAGGGGGTTTAGTGGCATAATTCAAGCATACACAAAAGTGATTATCAGCCAACACTTTAATCAGCAGTTTCTTCTTGGACAATTCCCTGCATGTCTTTGTTCCTGCAGAGAACAGATTATTCTCTGAACAGCTCCATTTATATTGCTCTCTGTATGCTTTTGCTCAGAGTTCCAAAATATAGCTAATAACTGAGTCTTCAATCACATTCAAGATAAATTTTCTCCAATGCCATGTTTTGCCTGACAAAGAAGAGGCAAGAGAGGTTTCTAGTGTCCAATTTAGTTTAGCTGACTGCCATGGTTAGGCAGCATTCTCCTTAAAGTACCAGCAGCTGAAAACAACTGGTGAAATACAGTTTTTCATTTCTAGGTAAGCAATGGATTCAATAAGCATTCCCAGCAATGTTGCTCTGGACAAAAAGCAATCCTGAAAAATTGAGTGAAATTATTTCCTGAAGTTCAGAAATCATGGACAAATATAAGAAATTCAGTATTTTATTATTAATGAAAATAATATGGTTTTATTTTAATGCTCAAATTAAAGGGTTTGTAATATTCCAGACTGCACCACCTTCAATTATAGAAGCCACTCGAGTTTTCAAGGCTGAGAGTTTTTTGACCCATAGTCAAATTAGGAATATGATTTCAGGAGCTGTAGTTAGTACAGGTTTTTAGATTGTTTGAAAAAACCCTAGAGGGATCGTTTTGCTGCTCTTTTAAAAGTGTGTAGTTAAAATAAACCAGGCAACCTTAACCCAGATGCAGCAAAAAGCACAAAGAGGATGATACTACTGAGCATATTACCAAATACAGCACAAAAGTTTTAAAAAGCACAAAGATCTACTCATCTACCATGCAAGCATGCATAAAAAAGATGACTTATGACTAAAAAAGTATTTTATTTTCCTCTTCCTCAAAAGAAAGGAGGAGAAAGCCTCCTAAAGAAGCCCCAAAAAGTAAAAAGAATCTAACTATAGATATAATTTTTCTCTTATTCAAATTTTTAGCATTACTGACAACAACAGAAATATTTTACAGTTCTGCCAAGTTCAGAGCATCACTGAACTACACATTTTAGAAAGATAAAGTAGAAAAAAAATTCTCTCTGCTCCTGTGAGCATATACTCTGAATAAACAAGTCAGGAATTTATGGGACAGAAAAATCAACTTTATGTTTTGAAATCTAAGTTGGTAGATAAATGTTGGAAAGTTCACACCAATAATTGTTAGGAAGGGCCAAAATGAAGCACAACCTTCGACATACCTTACAAAGTATTTTTTAAAGGGAAGAAAACTGAAAATAAAGCACAGCTTTATAGTGGCATTAAGGTTTTAAGTACATTTCTCTTCCCTTCAGGAAACCTGCAGCAAGACTGAACCATCATTGCTGGTTACGATGACAGAAATTAAATAGAAACAAGTGAAATCATTCAAACTTAACACATTTATCATCTTTTTGGTGATAAAGAAGGAAAATGGTATCATCTAATCTTGACTGCAGATTTCACCACCGCAAAATATTCTCATTTCACTGAAGTACCTGTTGCTTAAAGCAATCTTGTCATTATGCTTTAACAGCTCCTATCCATTTAACAACGGGAAATAATTTTAATATATTTGTATCTTAGCTATCAAGGAGAGTACTATATGGTATGAACAGTAATTTAGCATGAAAAATCTTCTATGCAACAAGTGACCTATTCTTCTCTGAAAAAGTTTTATCAGCATTTCCTCTTGTCATAGAAACAACTCCATTCACTTCTACAGAAACAGTAGCAGTGAGTTGCACATGTTTTTTCCATTACCTCTAGCCATTAAAATGAGTCAATTCTGTCACAATTCAGTAGTGAAATATTAGCCCATGTCCCCAGCACTTTAGTCATCAGGTTGAAAGATACGGCTTTCAACTTTTCCAACATAATTATACAGGCTAAGATTACGTTCATTTACATTTCATTTGCATTTAATGCAAGCTAAATAAAAATTTTGGCAGTATAAGTTGAAATGATTATTAAAGATCCAGCATTTTTGCTTAAATTCCAGACAGCTGAAGCACAGGTGGTAAGTGAAGGAGAATAAACCAAACATGCAGTCACAAACTCCCTGTCCCCACACATTCCTTTTCTTTTACAGTCAATCTCTGCTGTAAGAGATGAGGGCAAGATTAAACTTCATGTGAAAGATTCTTTTTCTGTCATAAGTATGTAGAAATCATTGCACTGAAGTTCTATTAGGATATCCAAAATATCAGCTGCAGCAGAAGTAACTTCCCAAAGACGATATCGTGGCAGCACTTGCTTACCACTAAAGGCTAATCCTTTCAGTCATCTATCATCCTTACCTTTGCTGCTTTTATTTACATAATATATTTTTTAAATTAATATATGGCATAAATCACAAAATTTGCCCATAAGGTTTGCTAAACAGTGGAGAAGGTGAAAAGAATCCAGTGGCATGCAAAATTCCAGATTTAAAAGCCACTTTTCTTCTCAAGATGCTGCTTATGTTGAAACAAAACAAATTTTATAGTATCAGTGCTGTGGAGAATGGAAAACCTCTTCAAGTGACAGAGGCTGCTCCATGTGTAAAATCATTATTTGCCAGTTCTCTGGATAGAGCAGGAGCTGGAAGACCACTGGTAACCTTTTTCCTCCCCCCAAAAAAAGGATCTACTATTGGATCCTACTGTACAGAAAGTGCAGAAAGAAAAGAATTTTGCAATGAAAAAGAAATACCAAATTGCTGGCAATTATTTTTTTTCAAATTCCCATTTAGTCTCTGAAATTTTCTACTACTCACAGACACAATAATAAAGTTGAAATTGATATCAAGTTAGCTCTACTAAATGACAGGAGTTATCTATTAGCAGCACATTTGTAACTGCACTATTTCCCTTTAGCCTATATTTTAGCACTAACCTGTTGTACGTGCTTAATTATTTGTTTTGTTTTAAATCGAGCCTATATTAGTTTAATTGATTATCCACACATGTATGCTTGGCAGACTAATTTGTTCTGAGCCCTTTTGGGGAGATGCATTTAAGGCTCCGTTTTGTGATTTGCACAACTACGGAACTGCCTGGAATCAAAGCTTAGGAAAAAGACATCAGAATAACTATACAAAGTAGGCTAATTATCCCAAAACAGCAGTACATAGTTTGGCCACCCTTGGAGCTGTAAGAATTCTCAATCTCCCAACACTGTCAGCTCCCATTTCAATACTCCAGTACATTCTCCACCTGGGCAGAATAATGATGAATAGGAGAAATACCAGTTAACCAAGTTCTACCAGTCAATTAGAAACCTACCAGTTGAATAATAACGAAACCCCCACATCCTTGAGATCATTTATTTCCATACATTTACCGAGAATAATTGAGTTATTGGAAAATGACTTCTACTTGCTCAGCTTTATTAATGCACCTAAGCATATTTCAATTTTAAAAGTCACTATCCAAAACCGGCATCAAGACAACTCAGCTGCAGAATTTAAATCCAGTGCAGAAATGTATTAGACGGATCATGATAGGAAAAATGTATCATTAGATTAATTAGGCAATTATCAGAATTCACAGCTGGTCTCTTTGACAACTGATTCAGTGGTTCTGAATTAATGAGGGATACTTTCTATACAATTTCTACAAATAGAAGTTTATAGAAACATTCGTTTCTTTGATGTTTGTCATGAAAGCTAATAAAAAAGGGACTGTACACTCAAACTAAGCTGCTATTCAAGAAACATGATCAAAAGGTAGTTCTTATATCCATGCTTCTCTAGTATACTGCATTCAGTAACGAATTGAGAATGCTTATGATATCCATTTACTTCAATAGAACTTCTTTTTTCTTTAAGCTTTATTGAAAACAGAATTGGGCCCAATTTGATTTCTATAGCCAGTATACTTTCCAAACAACTGAATTCAACAAAATAAAAGTTTGTACAGTAGCTTATTGAGAAGACATCTAAAATATGGTAATGAAATGTGGAAACCTGATCCTCAGAGTACAAGTCTAAGATGTGCCAGGTCATCACCTGCTCAGTGATCCTACTCTGTTTGTGAAGTTATGGGACAAAAACCTTCAACAGTAGCATGCAGTTGTTTATTCAAATCATACTTCTTGAAGTCCAAAATAATCTTGTAAAGCAAAGCAATAAAATGGGATCCCTGCTATGTATGCTGCTGCAGAAAAATTCTTCAATTTATCCTCCCCTGGGCAGAGAAGTTCCTGGCTGGCTGAAGGCACTGTCTGCCTGCCCACCCAGGAGCAGCCAGGGCTGCTTTCCTTCTTTCATTCTCTGAGCACACAGTGCCCAAATCCTGCTCTCATCACACCTCCCCTCCACTGCTGCACCCCTGGAGATCCCTCTGGCAAAGGCTGAGCAGGGCAGCTTCTTCCTAAAGTCGAGTTTTCTCCTCTCCCTTCCCGCCCTGCTGCTGTTGCAAAGCATTAAAGTGGTTGTGCACAAGTGTGTTATTTGTCATCCATGAGGCATTTTGCTACAGGGAATGTCTGAATGGGAATATAAATGACTTATATGGTCCAGTGAGAAGCTGAGTTAGAGAATATGACATGCAGAACACAAAGGGTTAAAAGCAGGTCAGTAAACACAAGAGCAAAACAGTTCCTTACAGAGAACTGTTAATTTAGTCCTGAAACAAAAGTATAACAAAAAATGTATGTTCTGAAGTTTTGGGCAGTACACTCTTAGTTCTGTCCTTTGCATATTCTTATATAAAAGGTTCACTAAAACTTTTACTGAAATACTTGAATTTACCTGAAAACTTTTGTAAAGTCTTATTCAAGTTTCAACTGGAGCTTTTTATTCCAATTGAAATTAATTTCATTTTTCTTATCTCCTTGTATTGAGATTAAAAATACAATCAATTTTTCAATCAGTAAAGGCATGCCAAGAAAAACCCCCAAACAAACCCAACCCATCACTAGTGGTTGCTTTCAAACAAATTTTCAAACATCTAAATACAAATTCAAATACCTATATTTTATTTTTAATCAAGTGGGATTGGTATAAGGGTAAGGACATTCTGCTTTAGTGCTCAGAGAATACAATGAATACCCAGAAAAATATATCCGAGTCAGAAGAAAGCCCATCATTAATGTATTAATGAAAGATGAACTCAAGATTGACACAGATGAAATGAGGAAAGTTGGGTTGAGTAATGGCCAAACAAGGAAACTGAAATATGTCATACTAAGAAGTCCTTGCCTTGGGAGAACTCAAAAGCTATTTATTAATTTTCTGCTAGGCAAAGCCTTTGCAAGCTCTCAGCTTTAGTCAGCATTTTACATAATCTCCTTACTTAAAGCTACACAAGCCTCTCTAGCAAATTCTGAAAGCTGCTTTTAGATCTTGTACAAACAGCACCACCCTCCCAGATTTACAAATTTCTGCTCTGGGAGGAATGATCCAACTTTCTTGGCCAAATCCCTGCAGAATTTTGTGGATATTCGTGAAGGATAAATACAGCACATAAAGGACAAAGCAAATTTGCTTTTCCAGTCAGTAGGTAGGATTGCTCAAATTCCATTACCAGGAGGGGGTGGGGGAAGGGATACATTTCTTCAGTGATGCAACTCTGAAGAAACTTCTTTAAAAACTCAGAGATGCTGAGTTTCTAAAGCAAGGGCTTCACAGGACAGTTTGCATATCATTTTGTAATACCAACAGAAAATAAAGAGTGATTCCATACTTAAATTTATGCTATCTAATCTGGTTGAATTCTCCTCCAGAATGTGAATGTGAGTCTCAAAAAACATCGTGTAAGAACAAGCAAACCAAAGAAACTCCAAGAACAATAAACACCCAGGGAATATGATTTGTAACAGTTGTAGCAAAACTTAAACATTAGCTGTCATTCTTTAAACTACTATAAATATTTAAATTTCTACAAGTTTGCCACATTATGATCTAGACAAGAGTGTCTTTCTTTGCAGTTCACATGACAGATCTCACGTCCCACTTATATTTTTTTAATCCTCAGCCTTAGTGTTGATGTAACAGAAAGAAAATACGCCGCAGTATTTCCTTTTTTTTTTTTTTTATCTCCCCTGCATCTCTGCATTTTTTACTTGGATACAAGGTATGTTAGAAGACAGCAAAGAACTCACATAATTATCTGTATCCCTCAAAGGTGTTCCTCATCATGTATAAAGACTTATTTACCTGACCTTATGCAAACCCTAAACACACTGGGAAAGGAAAGACAATTCAAGGAGCAGGGCAGAAGGGGGTTTTCTTTTCCTACTCAGATAAAACAAAGATCTCACTGGTTCTTGGGATGAGCACATGGAACCATGCTTTACATTTTCCATAGTCTGAAATTCCACAAAGAACAGAGAAGAAAGAAAAGCCTCTCCTGCTCAAACATTGATTAACCCAGCTCATGGTCAGGCCTGATGGATGGACAGGTGGCCAGGAACAGCAGTAAGAAGGATGCAAACACTCCCTAAATAAGGAACACAATCTGCATCAAGAAGTGTCAAGGTATCATCACTAGGTTATTTCTATTTTTAAGGCATTTTAATCTTAAATAGCAACATATCTACGTAGTGAAAATTGCAAACCAACTAATTCTTTTCCATCAGAAAAAGCAGCATTATTCATAACTTAAGAATTCAATATAATAAAAGGGTTTCTTTCTGTTCCCTCTAAGAAATAAATGGCAACCTAATACTATATGATGGCACTCCATGGAGCAACTGCTGAGATGGCTGAGCAGTTCTGTAAGACTACTCTTGCTGTCAAAGGAAAACTTGTTTTCATCATGGGATAACTAATACAGCAAAACTTCCCATTGGAAGAGAACAATGAAGCCAAAGCATTTTACACAAGGTAAGCTAAGCCATATGAAATAATCCCCTCCAGAGGAATGTAGTTTGTCATACTGCTCTTTATAGAAGCCTCAGAGGAATCAAAGTACCCTGCTCCTATTTAAGATTTTGCACTGGTAGAGCTGACACCCATTTATTCAATAACAAAGTAAAACAAACTCTCTTTGAGCCAGTGAGGAAAACACCTAAGTTAACAAATACTGCAGATAGCAGAGACATAACTAGCATGTGTGCAGCACCACACGGGCAAAAGGTTGAATGCCAAAAGCAACACAGAGAAAAAAGCAACATTATTTGTCAAACAAAACTTGGATGGATAGCAAGGAGGCAAAATGCTTTATTGCTTCTTGATTTATACCACAACAGATTTTTTCCACTAGTCACAACTGCACAGATATTAAGTTATTTGTATTGTCCACAGTGGCTTCCAAATCCCACCCCTAAATCTACTCAATTGAATTTCCAGGATATCTACCACTCTGCCACTTGCTTGCCAGAAGCTGATGAGGAGGCAACAGTAGGTTTTATTCTCTGTTTTTGTGAAGGGGAATCCATAAGCACAACAGTGAAGTCTGTTTCTGAGCTTTGCAACATCTCCTGGCCAGGGCCACATGTCCAGTTTCTCCACTTGTAGCTACAGGCTGTTACCTGGCACTTCACACTCCTAAAATCCATGTCCCTCTACATAATAGGGGCTCAGAACAAGAACACATTCATTTGTGCACAGAATTGACTAGTTGGGCTAAGGTCCAATAACATCTAAGCACCTGCATTTAGACATATGAGCATCTTCCTTCTCCCCTACTGATGCTGCCACGAATTTCTAGTGATGTTCCCCAATACTCTGTATGACTAATACAGGCTTAGGTCCCAATAAAGAATAGGGAAAGCATTATTGTATGAATAAACACATGAATACTGATTAGAGTCTTATCTGGTAGAGCTGATATTCTGACTTGGAATCTGGAGCAATTTTATGGTTGCTTTGGGTTGTTTTTTGTTTTGGTTTGGTTTTTTTAAAAAAAAGTCTTTGAATAAGGTCTGAAAAACCATCTCACTATTCTTCCATGAAGTATTCTCACTGGGAAGGATAGTATACAGATCAAGTCTCAATGCTAAAACCATGCTCCCTAACACGCTCTCTCATGCTCTAGTGAACCAAAAGCACCTTCTGCCTTCTAACACACTATAAAAAGAAGAGTTAAGTGTTGCAAACTCCTTTTCTTAACCTACAGCTGGCTGGAAATAGAGCTGACATGATTATAAATATCTTGGAGGGAAGAAGGCACTGAAACAAAAACTGTGCTTCCACCATGGGATAGCAGGAGGACACAGTAATATCTTGTGCCATGAAAAATAAAACAGTAGTTGATGGCCTGTACTTAGTGTGTGACATAGGTAAGCTCCAAGCTGTTCGGTCCTTTCAAGAAAAAGGCTTTTTAAAAGCAATAGAAACTCACAAAAATTATTTTTAATGCCTCATCACATACCTATGAATTCTGAAAAGAGAGAAGCTGAGGAGAGATTTTTAGGACTGTACTTTTGCCCACATATTTTATTTCATCCCTGTCCCATCCTCTAGCACTCAAATCCCATCTCCCCTTCTTATCCTTACAAAATGGATTTCTCACTCCCAGAAGTGAAAAGACAGTATTACATAAACCTTGACTAATGCATATCTAGTCCAAAAACCCCACTTGGAATGAAGAAGTTAAAACCATCTCTCTATATATCTGAGGCCACTGCTAAAGAAAACAGATCTTCTAGTTTGGAACCTTTTTGAGGCTTCCATGACATGGTTCATACAAATCTCATTAGCCAGTTAATTCTCTATAACCCCTTGAAAACTAAATTATGTTTTTGAAAAGAATCACTTCAATTGCTTAAGCTTCAGCCTACTCAAGTAATTTTCACATCTTTAATTATGAGGGATTAATTCTTTCATCCATCTTATCTTTGGCAAACTTGAAAAATGGTCTAGTCTCTCCATACTCTCTACTCCCTTGCATTTCATCCTTCATCACGCTGGACATCAGCTCTTTATTACTGCTGAGGTTTTCTTGGTGGAAATTCTTCATCATTAGCTTCACATTCTCACCCTCACTAGGAATTACTTGGATACTTTTTCCTTGATTGTCATCATCAGCCTAATGCTTTTCTGCCACTTACAGAAACCATGACTCCCTTGAGGACCTGGCAACTGGAATATGGCCCTCAGTTGCAACTCTCCTTGGGGATCAATTCTCTCATTGTTTTCTTGTATAGCATTGAGGGTTTTCTTCTTTATAATTTTAACAGCATAGTCATACCTTTCCAAAAATCAATATTCAATTTAATCCCTTTCACTGCACATCAGGCCACATGATATAAAAAGAATTTTTCTTTTGCTCCTGAAACCCTTCTTTTTAAAACATGTTCACATTCTGTGAAGTCACTTTTCTCCAATTCCTTTCTTAGTCCTCAACTTTTTCGTTAATATTCCTCTTCCTTTGAATGTTCTTTTTTTGTTTGTTTGAGGGGTTTTTTTGTTTGTTTGTTTGTTTTTTATAAAAGGTGTGATCATTAATATCTGAGTATTCTGTCCACTTCAGGAAAAAAAAAGTATTTATCTTAAATTATTAGCCCTTCAGCTATACGTTCAAGGAAAACATAACAGCTTAGATTCAAAACTTTTTCTGTGACATAACATGAAAGACGTCCGAGGAATTGAAAATTAGTGTTTTCAGGAAGAACTAATTTGCATACACCAAGCTATTTCTTGGCACGTGGTAGAAGTCACCACTTTACTACAATGAAACAGCCCAGGTGAGGATTTTTTATTTAGAAAACAACAGGTCACAGACACATATAGAATTTCACAGATCACTGAGTGCCATCTATTCCAGTCTTATGAGAAAGAATCACCCAGAAATATATATATATATACACATACCAGCACCTGAATCTATGCAGCTGAAATTGCTGTGACCTTGGACACATCAGATGGCCATCAATCCTCAGTAGGAAGGAGATGAAGAAATTACCAAATTCTAAAATAATAAAACTATGAGTCTTTTAACCAATGCATCTGTAAAGCAGAGAACAGATCTGGTTTTGGAGATAAGAACTGACCTTACAAACTAATATCATATGGGGTCATCACTCCACTCATCCCCACCATCTCTCTCAAATGAAGTTTGGGGGTTGTTGTTTTGTTTTTTTTTTTCTTTGCTTCATGTAATTGGGTAAATTACCTTGCTATTTATCACTAAAAAAATTATATAAATATATATATATATATATGAGAGATAGAACCTAAGGAGATTTCTGCTCTATGCAAAGCTCTCATTGTCCCATCAGACCATGAAATGTGTGTACCCTTGACACAGGCCACCCAAATGAGCTGCACACAGCTCCTCCAGAGACACAGAACTTATTTTTCTGTAGCTTTTGCTACAGGAGAAACTATAATGAAAACATGTTTGTTTAAGTATTGTATGCTAATAAAAATACCATGACAAAACCATTCAAATAATTAATAACAAGACCCAACAACTGCGAAGCTCTTACTATGAACCAGTGATTATTCTTCTTTTTCTGTTACTAATTGAAGTCCCTGCAAACTCCAGAAATGTTAAACAAACACAAAAAGGCATATTCTCCTGAAAAGAAAACAAGTAAGGAAAAATGCTCTGCGTGAAAGTGCACTACAGTTAAAAGCTCTGTGAAAGGGGAAGCTCTTGAGACATGGAGAACAGCAGGAAAGGTTTTAACAAAGCACATTTATGCACCTCCAAAAGTCTGAGCCAAAGTTGGACTTCCAGAAAGAGATAAGCAACTCAGAATGCTGAACTATGCAGGAAAGTTCCTAATTTAGCTGGAATCAGCCACATGAGAGCTAATAAGCCATGAAGAGGTGGAGGGGGGATGTTTAACACTGGTCACAGTGGATCAATTAGAAAACCACCAAAGACTGACTTCTCTCTTCCTAAGATGGGAATTACAAGGGTCACTTGGTCTATTACTTGCTCCAAGGACAAATAATGTATCTTGATGCACCCTGAGGAAACCACAAGAGCACTTGGAGATGGGTTAAACTCAACTCAGACTTCAGGAAACCAGGGGAAGACACTACAACCTTCCATCTCCTGGTATAATATATATTAAACAAATAAAATAAATACATAGCACATTTTTACTTGGGTAAAACTTGCTGAGAAATGTCACTGCTCCAGACTGTGGCTCACTGCCTCTCTTTGGTTTTTCAACTTTTTTAATACCATGCTGCAAAAGATATCAGTACATTAGAATTAAACCCAGCAAAGAAACAAAATCCAGAGAAAAACAAGAACAAAGCAAGACACTTCTGTTTATATTTTTCTATATTTTTCTATATTTTCCTTTATAATTTTCTAATATTTATATAAACTTCTAGTCCAGAAAATGTCTCTTTCTATTTGTTTCTATTTAGGGCTTTTATCAACCTCCATTATTTGCTTCTCCTGTTTGAAAGATGGTCCAATAAATAACCACATAAAAACCTTAAGACTTGACATTATTTCTCCACAAATGTAGTGGCATTCAAAGATCATGATTTTACTGAGCAGCACTCACTGTCACCAGTACTACCCAAAACAAGCTCTGCATCAGTCCACATAGTAATTAAAGTACACTGGCTTTAAATGGCTAAACCCTCCACATGACTTGGACCTAAACCATTTTTTCAGCACATAAGAGCTTTGCTGAATAGGTAAGAGTGTGCACTACCACCAGAATATTCATAATACTGTACATATGAAAATAATAATTAAAAAAAACCTATGTAATTTTAAGAAAAATAAAACAATATTAAGACTCGCAGTATTCTGAATACTGCTATTTATTTGATCTAGCAATGAATGCAATGATACAAAAATATAGTTATAATTAACAGGAATTCCCACATGATTCATTTATTTGGAAAAACTTAAATTATCCTGCTAAAGGGAAATTCCCATCACAAAGCTCCCATGTTAAGCCACAGATAATGTAACATTTAGAATTAATTTTCATATCTCTCAGTGGTATTTTAAACCATTTAAAGGATGATCTTCAGAGCCATTATTTCTTCAGGTATGTTTTACCCCCTGGATGAAGCTTTTCTTACAATTGCAGGCAGAGTCCATAAAACAAACAGGTAAAATAAATACTGTGAAGTTTCTTTTTTTTATCTCATTGTAATTATAGACATACTAAGAAACCCAGCTTCTACAGTTTTAAGTCACCTAGACAGCTTGCCAATTAAATAAAAATGGATTCTGTGCATGTTTATTTAATAAGACTTGTGAGCTTTAAACTTTTGTGAGGCATTTACAGACGAGAGCAACAAGAAATCAGATGAAGTCATAAACCTCACAAGCTAAAACAGTAAGATTATTTTGTAGCTACAAATATAAAATAAAACAGATCCACGATATCATTAGATATCATTGGGAAATTTATTCCAAAGAAACCTTGGAATATTCTGCATTCCACAGTGACTCAAGTGGGAAGGGAGATGTAGTTTAAAAAAACCCCCAGTAGGTGCTGTAGAGAAGAGTGTGAAATTGTACATCACGTTCAAGGACAAGACTCCCTACAAAGAACAACTATCCATGAGAAACACAGTCTCAAATTATAAAAAGCTCCCAAATTACAGCAGCATGGACTCTCCAGCAACACCAAAAGCGACAGAAAACAATAGAAGCATTTTAGTTGAATTATACAAAGCCTTCAAAATATAATCCCTCACACCACAAAATGACAAAAAAATAAAAAAGACCTCCTTTTTCCTACTGTTTGTTGTTTTCTCCCTAACTTTGCACATGGTGCACCTGCAAGAAGTCTTTTACTTTAGGCTGGAAGACGAGTTTATTCCTGGCTATTCTTGTTGTACCAACAAAATGACTATTCCCACCAGACAGTACAGTTTCTCTGACATACAAAGATATCCTGAAAGCTGCATATCCTTGAGATCTATGGGAAAGTCACAGAAAGAAGAGGGACAATAGTCAGAGTTACATATTAAATCAGTTACGATTACACTTGTTATGTAAAATTTCAGGAGTGAAGAATCTATCATATCATCTTAATATTTTATAAAGAATTAGACAGGTTGCCTCCTGCCATACATGATTTATTTTTATTTTTAATTTTTAGTGTCAGAGAAATGATGTAAAGAAAAACAACAGACAAAACAAATGTGTGAAGCTGTTGATAGCAGAAAAAGCTACCTGGTAAGGAAAAGCTTGCAAACAAGAACTTGAACAGGTTATCTTAAAGGTTGAACAGGTTATCTTGAATGTGGGTTTCTTAGTAGTATCTAAACATCTACATAAAAAGAAAATTGTCCATCAGAAGTCAAAATAATGAAGTTTGGTGATTACTTCCAGATTAAATGCTATTAGATATCACTGACATTTTGGAATTTTTTTTCCTGAATCAAAGCAGTGAAACAAGAATAACAAACAAACACAGGCAAATAAAGTATATTCATCAATATTTGCCATGAAAACACGTATCAAAGTTCCTTCAGGTTTAACAGCAACATGGACATTAATTTTGTATCCTCTTCACCAATAAAATAATTTTATTATTTATATAGACTGAGTTATTTGTACAAGACCATATATGGATAAGTTGATACAACTACATTGAATTGCATGTACTCAGTCAATTCTTTCTTGAGATTTCCAACAACATCCGTCCACTAAAGGATGCACACACATGCTTGTACAGATGTCCATTTAAAGTCTGTAATAATCATGTTACACAAGACTATTCCAAACTTCACTTCCCTTTTGGAAGCTGCAAACTCTAGAAAACACACATCCACCTATGAATTTGAACACAGTTAGGGTTTCCCCATTTATTCAAACATTAACAGGGTTAACTTTAAATTCATTCTGTTTGCACAAGCAAGGAATACAAAACTATCTTTCATGCAGGGTTTTTTTAATCCTTCTGTATTATATAACATATTCTCCTCTTAAAAATGTAATCCCTTCACAGAATTATCCTGCTAAGTAAGGCATTTTCCTTTTTTTTTCAGTACACAATTCTACCTTCACAAGCTGCAGCAAATACACTTGTTCACACATTAGATTCCCCCACTAAATGAATGGAAAATACGTCAAATCACACATTGCTTTTTTTCACTTACTGCACTGAAAGTGAAGAATTTATTCTCAGTAATTTTAGAAATTTGATGTAAAAAAAAATAAAAGTAAGGACTACTACATTCTCCTAAATATATTTATTCACATTGCTAAAATGGCATCTAATACAGTACATTTATATGACTGTGCTATTGCCATGATGTTCTGTAAGTAGGCAGAGCAGACTTGCACATAGAAATAGCATCTTTAATTAGTCCAACAGTTCTATATGGAAAACTAGAGAAGCACTGGAGAAAAAAAGCTCTTTAGATGTTTAAAATAAAGTTAACCTAGAATGTTACAGGTTTTAGATGTGTATTTCTGTCTGAAGATCTTAGAAAAAAATCTACAGGAAGGTAACAAAACTAAAGGGAGGGAGGTACCAGCAACAAGAACACAACCAAGCAATGCTTTCTTTTGGGTAGAGACTGACTTGGAGTCAAGCTCATCTCTACACTCACAGGTCAAAGTCAGTAATTAAAACAAGTACAACAGAGAAAAAACAGACCTGACAGACTAAGCTGCATTTGCTAGCAAAGTAAATTGGAAGTAAATGGAGATTAAACAGCACACAAAACTAATGGCAAACCTGGCTCCAAAGTGTTAAACAGCTTACAAAAACCCTCCAGATAAAGTAACACTGAGAAATATAAAGTAGCAGACATGAAGGACAGGAGATCTGATTGAACTTTAAAAAAAATCACAAACAGAGCATTAACCTGTGACATGCAACATGGATAACTGGGCAAAGCACAAAGAAGGAATTAAAGCAGAGAAAAAAAAATTAGAAGCTTAAGCAGGTGAGAAGACCCTCTCCCCAAACCACATGTGTGTGCAATGGCTTTGCAGGGATGTTATTGCAGAACAGGATGCTGCAGCCATTACACAAAGCCATGCTCATACTCTTCTTCCTGAAGATATTATAGCGAGCCCATTATTAGCTCTTGAGAAAGGAGGATGGACAGAGGATCACAATAAGTGTTTTAAAACAATCTGAAGAAAAAATCACTAAACCCAAACCAACTAAAACCAACCCCAAACTAACAACACAAGGTTTTATGTAATTGTGAGATTGCAGCAGGATGCCAGGAAGTGCTCGAGCTTCTTTGACTGAACATTAAAGAGGCTCACAATTCTAAGTCAAGGAGCCACTCCTTCCACATCTGATTTCCACAGGTTTGGAATAGGCTCAGAGCCCACTAAAAATACAAGCTCCCCATATGGTATCTCTCCATGAGGCATCCTGCCTGGGTACGAATAAAACTTGCCTTGCTGCTGTAGCAAATGTAGTCCTCCACTGAAGACCTTACATTGAATCTTGTGAAAGTAGAAGTACAGTACAACAGAAGATGGCAGCCCTTATTCACTTCCTTTAACTTATATGTGCCTATATGAGCAGAAGACTATAACCCTCAAAAACAAACTCCAAGGTTAATTGGAATGTGAATGGAATACAATACAGAGCCCTTTATCCTTCTGTAGTTTTGTTTTCCCCCTACAGCAATAGGTACAACATTTTTAGCTTCTCTTTGCTTCTAATGAATATAGCAGGACAGTCAAAGAGCAGAACAGACTACTGTTTTTCATGGCCTTATTTACTAAACTTTTGTTTATTCAACTGAATATAGCTGGGGAGTTTGCATTCAGCATGACATATTTTCTGGTGCTGGTGCACAGGATGCTCTAGAAGATATTAAGCACCGAAATAAAGCAACTGCTTTCACTGTTTAAGCATCCCTGGTTCACTCACCATGTATAACACATTTCAAAGGCACACACAGTGCACAGGCTTTCAGAATAAAATCTTCAACTGAGTATTTTCACATACTCGAAGAAGCTGATTCTCTTCTCTGTTAGAGTAAATCAATATTTATATCATCTAGGAACTGACTAATATTAACATTTACTGAATAGACAACCGAATTTTAGATACAAATTTAATAGAAGGAACACAAGACAGGTAATAAACACAGGGAAAACAAAAGCTATTTCTATTTCCTTTAGGCTCCTGTAACCAAGAGATAGATTTCTAAATGGTGGCAGATGTTATGTGTTCTCTAAGATGTTACTGTTCAAAACTTAATCACCATTTATTGTTTCTCCCCTCAGAACATTTACAAGAATAAAGCAAATACATGCAGATATAACTCGCTAGAAAATGACATATAAAAAAGCAGAATCTGCTCAGCAAAGACACGCAGAATTTGGAGATCTGGATTCACTCTTTCAACTAACTGTGTTTTACAGAATCACATATTATTCTGAGTTAGAAGGGACAAACAAGGATACTCAAGTCCAGCTCTTGAGTGAATGGTCCATATAGGGAATGAACCCACAAGCTTGGCAATTATTGGCACCAGGCTCTAACCAACTAATGTCAAGGTTTTCATTATTCATGTTATTCAAGTCCACTGTATTTAAAGATGACCATGTCATAGTATGAATGGGAAAGTCAACCTTGGTGGATGTACATTTAGCCAACCAAGCCTATGGACAGCAAACATTTTCCAAAATGCTACTGCTGTACACATCCTTCTCCTGGCATGCCTTTCTCCTTCCTCCCTGACTCGACCCAGCACACACTGAGGTTCTCTGCAGGGATATTTCTGCTGCTCTTCCACTCAATGTTCTGTTTTGCAACTAAAAATATAAAATCCTTTGCTGAACAAGAACATCCTTCAAAGATGTTCTCCAGTAGCCACGCTTCTTGCTGTACTCTAGAGAGTTGTTGGCAGGTGTATCTAGTCAGTCCAAAATACTTGCCAATCTGATGCAATGGACCCTTACCCACTGAGGAAATGAAAGGAATGCTTTAGGATATGTCACCTCTCCCCAGGAAGACACATGGAGACATCCTCTGTACAGCATCCAAATCTCACATGGATCACAGTCACATAACAAGCATCACATCTCACATGGATCACAGCCACATAACAAACATCACAACGTCCAACACTTCTGATATGGTGGAGAACACGATCCCATCAGCTCTGCTCACAGCTCTGAATTCCTGAGTGCACCAGCTCCCAGCCCTCAAAGTCCAGGCCTGGTTAGAGGCTTCACAAATAAGTCTTCTGGCAGCTGAGGGGCTGCTTTGGAATGAGCTATCTGTGTAGAGTCTTAAGGATTGCTTATAGGAAGATTAAGCCCTAAAAGGATTCCTCTTGAAGTTTCAGCTGAGTCCCAAAGCCCACTTTAAGGTCACATATGAGATTATCAAGTATTCTGTGTTGAAAATGAATTCTAATTTGACATTCCTTGTAACCAACAAGGTGTCAGACAGGACTCCCCAAGAGAGGCTCATGTTACAGTTGAAGGCAGTTTGTCTCAAATTTGACAGAAACTCCTCTAGATAGCTTTTTTTTTTTTTCTCTGTAATACTCCAAAATTCAAGTCTGTTTAAATTCTCAGACACTTTTATATGCCTGAAAGCTACAAAGATTTTCCTTTCAAATGTTGCCTGAGATCTACTAAGCAGTAGAAGCATGACATTTTTTATTAAATGTTTACCTAAAACCTTCACTGCATTTTGGATGTTTTCTCTGTATAAGTTCCAGCAACATTCTAATTCCAAAAGAATCAAACAGGGCTTTAACCACCCACTGCCAGCAGAGCTCCCATTGCCTTTACAGCACAGTGTACACACGGAGAAAAGAAAGATAAATCTGATATTAGTCAGATCCTGTGGGACTGAAGAGAGAAAATACAATCTTGAAACGGCTGGTGGTATCTGTAAGTGGAAAGGCTGGTCCAAATGCTCACTCAGAACATTTCAATCAATGCAGCTTTCAGCAGAAATGCCAAGTGGGACAAGCATTTCACCTCTTTTCATGCTTGCCACTGTTTCATATTCTACCTGATGAATAAAATGAAACTCCTCTTGATAATTTTCTTACATCACCATAAGTACCTGTCAGTGCAAAGACCTCAAAATATTAGATGCCCAAGAAAAATTTAAATTATTTTGAATTGAGAGAACTACAGTGAGAAATCAGAGTTGTGTCCAGATAGAGGAGGAACAACATTTCACAAGAAACAAAAGTAAAGCCAGGAGCTAAATGTCTGACACTCTAAAAGGTAACTCTTTCACAGTCAGAACCATGACTACCTGCAACATTTGAAACAGGTGAGTCAGTGATCACTCAAAAGGTGACTAGAACAAAGTGGAAAAGTTTGGGTTTAAATCCTCTATAATGAAAAGGAAACAGAGGCAGATGAAAAGGTACAGCTCACTACTCATTCATTTCAGACAGGTTCCTCAATTAGCATTTACTTCCAGTACCTGCTTCACCACTGAGCACAAGCCTAGAGGTAAAACTTTGTACTTCTTTCTTCAAGTCTTCCATAAACATTGCCCATTTATTAGCCTGCTCCAATGCCTCCTTATTTCCAAACATACAATGGTATTGATTTTTAGTCTGGCACTTCCTTTGAAAGTACAAGGTAGGCTCTGCCTCATTTTCTAATTTGTCAGTCTCCACTCTACACATCCATCTTTTTATGACTGACTTCCAAGCTGCCTCTCTCTCTTACACAGCATGTATTGCTATGTAGACAACGTACTGACAGCATTTAATTTTTTATGTGAGTCTCAGTACATCCTCTGTTCTTTTCTACTATGTTCTTATTCCTCACATATATAAAAACATATCTTAGAATTTTTATGTAGCAAAACTACTAGTATCATCTTTTTTTACTTTTCACATGCCTTTTTTAAGAGCCAATTGATTTAGCCACCTCCTTGATCACCTATACTTGTCTTCTGCACACTACCAAAAAGCTATATGTATACTCTATATATGTAAAACCATATTATATATGTATACTGTCTCATCAGACTTGATTACTGTCTGAATCACGTACTGCACAGTTTGTTTATGATTAGCTTTTCAATCAGATATTTCCTCATGTATTGTCATGCCCTACTTTACAATTTTTTAGCCCTTTTAACCTATCTCCCACCTATACCTACAGTTCTCCTTGGTAGAAATTTCAGCAGCTCCTGCTGTGCTGGATGTCATTTCTTCAAGTTCTGGAGTTTTGGTAATAAACCCTCAGTGCAGTTTACTTAGACTGCCAAACTCTGTTATCATGGACCAGCACAACGCTGAGACAGAGGCTCAATAAATGATATAGTTCTGTGATTCATTACAAAGTCAGATGAGCTCTTTGTCATTTAAGTCGACAGGAGAGACTGACATTAAAATACGGTTCATTAAAAGTGAATTTGAGCCTCAGCATTCACTGTACCAAAACATCTAGAGACAGCCTAAGTCTTACTGGAGTGTCTCAGAAAATATTTGAGCTTCTAACTAAGCACAGGGGATTTGACAAGTAAAACGCTGCAGTTTTTGTATCACTATGTACTTGAGGAGGCTTTTATTTTTATACCACAATGCATCCCCCCAACTGAGAAACCATGGACCATCCATATTAAGACATATTATTTCAGAAAATATTGCAAACTGTTTGCAAGTTGTCAAAAAAAATATGCAGTTAAGTAGGTAAGCTCCTGTATATTCTTTTAGTTATTCTAAACATTTATCACTTCTGTCTAGATATGAAAATAAAAAGGCAAAGTCAGGTAATAAGAGAAGCAGAAGACATGCAGAGGAATCCAGATGATATCTAGATCATGGAAGTACATTTCCCAGTCTTTGAGGCAAAAATATAAGGAGAGATCTCTTCTAAGAAAAACCCCAAACCCCAAACAGTTTATTGCTTAAGACTATTCTGAATGGATTATGATATTTTTGTAATGTTCTTTGTTCTTGACCTTCAGGTTTCACTATTATGTGGTACCTCCTTGCATCACTAGGACTACAGACAGGTCAGATAAAGTAAAGGAAAAACTTTAAACACTTCAGTAAACAGATCACAGCTTAGCTCAAAGAACCCTCATAGATTGATAATCAGGTTTTCAAAGTGCCTTGGAAACAGCTAGCAGCTGTTTTCTTAATGCTTTTCCCTTTCCTTTAAGAGAAAACTTGTTATTTTATTATGAAAAAAGTGCAAAGAAAAGAATGGGACCAAGACATACGCGAAAAACATGACAATGAAAATCAGCACATCAAGGCAGGTGGATAAACCAATGAAATTCCACATTTCCCTTTAGATGTACATTCATTGTGACTTGTTAATACATCAGAACTGTTTACCCAAGTTGAGCATATGTAGCTACACACTCTTTCTTTTGATCAGGAGAGGCACCATGAAAGGCAGAGCCATGAATGCTCCTGTAGGATGGTTAGGACAGGAGGCTTTGCCAACTGATTTCAGAAGCCAAAGGAAAACACTCCAAAACCATAACAAAGCAAAGAATGATATGTAGCTACATTCTAGAAACATGGAAGTCTTTCATTCTAACTTTGATTTACCTTTGTCTATTTAAGCTTTTTAAAATCAAGATACCTTTCCTGAAAATTTATATTTTAAAATATTTAAATTTCATGCTCACTCATCTGTATTAAAATATATCCTAATTTACATAAGTTTGTAATACTGAAAACAATGTAATATGGGTTAACTGATGATCAGGAATGGAATGTCTTGGGGTTTTGGGGCATCCTGTTTTTTTGAAAAAAAAACGAAAAAGATCAAGCCTCATTACCTTTCATAACTCACTCTGTCTTCTCATAGCCATTTATTTAGAAAGTTATTTCTAAATGTGTTAACTTTTAAGAATATAGTTCAAATACTTCCATAATACTAGTTAAAAATTACAAAAATTAACATATTACCTTTCTAGGCTGTACCATGTTGGGAACATCTTGGCATCCTAAACTAGTAATTCCTGCTGTGATATTCTCTGTTGGTAATTATGTAGGGAGGGGAGAGAATTATCATATTAAAACTAGCTTTAACAATGGCTGTTTACACCTTTACAATAAACTATCAGTGTAGTGATGAGAGTCTGCCATTGACATCAGTTCTTTTTTCACTTCACAGTCAAATAAAGAGTGGGAATCAGGAGAAGTCTGTTAGTTCACACAGAGTTACTGTTCGAGCAGAAATTTCATAAATTCAACTCAAAAAACTTCACTTAGTGTGAAAGTAGAAGATGATCCTAAGGAAACATAATGTTCTATTAAACTACACATGTATTGAGCCATTTTAACCCAACAATTTTAATTACAAGCTTTTGTATTTAGCAAATGATGGAGCACAAAACACCCAAATTCACTGTGCTAATCACTTCACAGTTCAAAGGTAAACCTTACACTTCTTACAACAGTATCAGCTGTTGTCAAGATGTAAAACATATGTGAAAGCAAACAACATAATGCAATTAGTGAATTTTAGTAGATTTGCACAAGTGTTACCAAAGCAGGGTTTGATCCAAGTACATCAGAAAATTACAATGAAAAAAAATATCCTGTCAATTCCTAAATGTGCAAATATATTATCTTTTGTTTCTGATATCTCTTATTTCTATATCACTGAATCAAGGAAGAAGACAAATTGTGCAGTGTGGTTCTTGAAGTGTTGGACAGAATGACTCCCTATTGATTTTCCTGCTGCTGTTCTGCTGAGGGTACAATTGAAAGACATGCAGGTACTTTACACTTTTCTAAGGTAAGTAAACATTTAGACACTGAAACACAGAACAAGGCCTTGGAGGTAAAGTAGCTGAGGAACACAGAACAAAGTAAATCAGTAGTCTTAACACTGTTTACTTGAGAAAGTATTTAAATTGAAATTTGACCATGTGTGCTGTAGGTACAGGTGTGATCCATTATCAAGTAGCATTAGGGATTTTCCACTATTGAAGTGAATTTTGTGCTGTTTGAAAATTGACCATACACAGTTTCTGATCCACAGATGTTGGATTGTATATTGAGGTTTTATCAAGATACCCTCAAACAAGAAAATGATCCCAAAAAAATCTAAAAGAGGTTATAAGCTCGGTAAACAACTATTTCCCTATTTTTACAGAAAGAAAATGAAGGAAAACAGGAAAAATTATGCCTGATCCAAAGCAGCATAAACGTTTCTCAGCTATCTTTTCCATAACTTCAATATTGCCAGCAGGGTAAGCACAGCAGTACAACGTGCAGTTCAGGTGAGCTGCAGCCTCAGTGTCCTGGGCAGTGTCACAGCCACAGTAAATCCTGAGATATTCAGGGTTTCTAATGAAGTACTATCTATCCAACAGTGCAGACCTGTCCTACCACTTCCAGTTCTGCTATTAATTACACTTCATTGCAATTAATAGCAGAAATATAAGTGAATTTAAAACTGATGATTTCCTGTTGCATGCCTCGATCCTTTCCAAAAGTACAGTTGTAAGTACTATTTCTTCAACCATCCATGAGACTGATAAAACATATACCAAGTTGTTTAAATATCAAAAGCATCACAAACTGTATTTTGCTTAAAATGCCTTTTTCAATTATACTTATTGCATAAGTCCTAGAGCACAAAGCTACTTTTTTGAATGTGCAAATGTGACTTCCCAGCTGCTGCTCTCAATAGCAGTCAATATTTGGATATTACTCTCATGAGTTACCCAGGTTCCTAAAGCACAGCTGTGCTGCTGGAATCGAGCATGCAATTCCCACAGATTTCAGTTACCAGAACTGCATTAGTTCTTCCCAGCCTCTTTTACTTTACTTTTCTGGCATGTCAAGTGAGGACTTGAAGGGTTTTTTTCCCCCCTTCTCTTTCCTCCACGCTTTTCAAAGGAGTCCAGTATGAAGAGATGGTGTTTGGTGGCTCTACTGAGACTTTGATATCTACTGGAGCCCAGCTGTGAATGTGGATTGAATGGATAAGTCAAAGCCCAGCAGACTATAATTTTTTTTTAAGATTTATGAGGTTTTTCCAGGCCTCTTGGAACACCTGAGCCAATCTTGTTTATCAGTGCACAGGTCCAGAGAAACAAGTCTCTTAGCAACACCTGTTAATGAGTCTTGACTGCTTCTTAATTTTTCCAAGTTTGGGGACCAGTTTATCCACATTCTCCTTAACTTCCATTTGGCTGTGTGTGGAAAGGTTTCTGTTTAAGCACTTAGAACTAGTCATACGATGCACAGAGATTTTTAAATAGCTTTTATGTTTACAAGAAATGCTGCCTCTTTTCACTGCTTATAAGTATTTCCCCTTCCTTGTTATACTGAGAGGTCAATCATGAACTCAATCATTAATGAACTCAGCAGCACCCAGCACAAAGCCCAGACAGTATCACTTTCAGGCATCCACAGCAGGAGCAAATGGTTAATTCTGAAAAAGAAATCTGTTTAGAAAATGAGAAGAAGGAATTATTTCACAGTCTTCTCTAAGTACATACATATTAACTTTTTGAAAGACATTGTTCCAGCACTTCTTCTAAAAATTAAATTTCTGTTTTCACTAAGATCAAATTTTAAATATCTCACAGTGCAGAGTTAAGGGTGCTAATACTTTTCCCAGAATAAAGGATTCAAATTCACATATATTCCTCAGGTCTTTCCTTGCTCTTCCCACCACTGTGGCAAAACCACAAACCCACAGGATGACAGTTATGCTTGTCTGTCTCCAACTATAGTTTTACTTAACCAAATCCTTCAAAGTTGTCAGAGCTGTGTCACAAGAAGCACAACATTGAGCAGATAGAACAGAAGTGATAGAAAAAAAGCGTCTCAGAAACTGAACATTTAGTTGAACACAAAAATGAAAGCCTTTCAGTGACATTTCTCTTTTATATCAACATATCCACTTCCAAATTGCCTATATCTTTCTGCAGGCTTAAGAGGTAACATCCATTTGATTTAGACTTTTTTTAAATCAAATTTTGCTTCTTAATTTGAAGATAGATTTCTGCCAAACATGGAGTTCATTGTCCTGTCTTTCATAACACTGCTCTACCAAATAATAACAATATTTCAGTATATAGATACACACAGATGCAATTATAACAAGCAGTGACCAGTAAAACTAATCCTATGTTAGTCTGGGTACCTTGGATAGTTGAAAAAGTTATATCTTGAATTATCAATAAAACTGCTTAAAAGGAATATTACCTCTTCATCTACACTAGTTTCATTTAGAAAAAGCAAGATTTGGGAAAAGCAAATCCAGACAATGTAGGGAAAAAGATCCAAGCATATCCTTAATTTTCTGGAAAGTCATTTTAGGTTTTTTGTGGCAACTGAAAAGAACATGTTATTTGGAATGTGGGTTCCTACTTCTCTACTCTGCATAGAGAAACATGTACCAGGGTTCAACATAAAATAAAAATCAAAAGGTGGGGGGAGGAGAGGGAAAGGAAGGAACAAAATTATTTTTTCAAAGAGATAAATAAAAGCCCATATAGGAAGCTGACTGCATTGTTTAAAATAAGCTTTTCGCCCAGCTAAGTCAGGGGAAAACTCATCAATGTGTGGCACTTTCTTGACTGTTCCTGATTGGATCTCCCCTAGCCAAAACTCAAGCTAAATGAACCAGAAATCATCTCGATTACCAAAACTTGATCATCACACAACTATATAGTTTCTAAAAATACCAGCCAACCTATCATGGGTGTGACCTGTCCCTTTGGTTGGATGGGAATGGGGTACTGCAATCAGCTTGCTCCTGCATAAGTACTTATTCTTTTTTGAAGCAATGAATGTAAAAATCAAGCTTAAATGCAGCATCAGAGCATCTTCTTGGCTGTGAGAAGGGAAAGGAAAGTTGTTCATTTTTGGGTTCACTTTCATCTAATTCCATTTGCCCATATGAGAGGTACTTATACATACTCATCTAGCACTGTTACCTTTCAAAAACAGCTGAATTCTACCTCGATTCACAGGCTGCACCACTGGTGCCTGATGGTTTGTTTAGTGATGAGAAAGATTATGGGTAAAAGTACGTGCATGGTTTTTATGTAACCACATCATACAAGTGCTCTTTTACAAAGGGCTTTCAAGACACGTCTGCTGTAAATTAATGCACAGGTCTAAGGTCAGTGCAATTCCCTATCATCAGAGAGTTCATTAATTAATTTTCATGCAACATTTTATTCTTAACATGCTTAAGCACGTTTGTATTGGGTTCTTCCATTTATTCCGAAGGACCCAACACCACTAGATGTCACTGTAAGCAGAACATTGCAAACTGAACGTTCGCGCTGAATTTACAGAGTATCCCGATTTACTGTCACCTTTTTTAAAAAATAAAACTTAAAGAAAAGTTATTCCCAAGTCATCTAGACTTCCTCTTTTAGTAGAAGATGAGTAGTTGCCAAATTTTAAGCACGTATTGAATCCCCAGTATTTGAATCTAAAGGTATGATGAGTAAAAACATCGATGATGCAAGAGTTCAGGATGCAATGATTACAAAAGCTACCACTATCTTATTTATAAGCTGATAACGTCATGCACAGCAGTTTATTACTTCTTAAAAACCATTCCAAGTATCTGTCTCATTAGAGATCAGAAGTAGCACAGCGATTAATGTGCATATGCTACAACATTAATTAGAGAATAAGATTTCGCAGAAGATTGATAATTCCATACTGACAATTGTAGCTGCAATTAATTTCTGGAAATCTTCTGATGAGACAAAATGAAGGGAAATCACAAGGATGCCAAGATCCAGCTTGAGGTAGAAAAAAGGCAGGAATTATCTTCAGCATAAGACAAAATGCCTCTCAACAAAGTGGAATTTGCACTATGATTTTGCAATTACATTCCATTGTCTGCATTGGCTTCTGATGGAGGAAAAGAAAAATCAAGCCACATAAAAAAAACCAACTTGTTTTTAACACAGCAAACAAAGGTTCCAATCAGTAATATAAGCAATCAGCAGTTAAGATGTCCTTAATAATAGGATAGTGGCAACAGAATAATAGTAGGGAAAATAACTATTCAAATTACCCTGCTCAACTGACATTTAATAAATTCATATTTAAAAAATGACATTTAGAGAACTAGATGATAATGCAAATGAGGGCTATATTTATGAAGGGGTGAAAAAACAGCTTCTAATCTCAAGTATAAGAATATCCTGGGTTTTGGTACCTGGCAAACAATATCAAAACTTACTGGTGGATAGTGATCTGGTGCAGCACTGCAATTATATACCTTTCTGAGCTAAATGCCAAGGACTCTCCATTTGCCTTTACTGCCATGGCAGAAATAACTTTCTATCACTGGCTTGTTTATCCTCATCACTCTCTTGACATAAGGTACTCTTTTCTGAATATAAAAGGGTTCAATAGGTCAAAATGAGCTGCTGTAGCCCACGTGCTGGGACACTTCTCTGTGCCAAAGAGGTCTTTGGTACTAACTTTCCCATGATATTCAAGAATGTGATGTCTCAGTCTACTTATGAATGCTTATTTTACATTTCTACCCTGCCTCACAGCACAGTTGCTTCCTTAGTCATATATATTTACAGGAGACTGTGCAAGAACTAATCTGTACAAATTAACAGATGTACATGGATTACAGGATTCAGGGGGTTATGATTATTAAGAGTTCATATCACCAGTGTCACTCTGGGAAATTCAGAAGTAAGGACTGAATTGTAGTGGAATAGTCACATAGGTAACTGGCTTTACTTGTGTTTTTAAAACCAGTTTGTTTAAAAAACAAATATAAGAGACCACAAAAGACCACAACCCCCCACCTTTAATCTTAGCAAAACTTCCACAAGATGCCTGGTAATGGATTACTCCATCTCAGACTATGACAGAGATGCCATTTTGCTGTTATCCCCCACTCTCCCCAAAAAGGATAGTGCTATTGTTCTTGTGGGGTTTGTTTCTAAAGAACAGACAGCTTTGTTTAGCACCAGTCAGTGCTGAGTAATAAGTGACAATGACTTCATCCACTGTTGGGTTGAAGGTATATATTTCATTGAATACTGTAGTTTTTAGAGAGTGTCCCAATTTACCTATTTAAAACCAAAAATTACTTATCTTTTAGCAATACACTTGAAGTATATTACAAAATATTTGCAGTCAAACAATCTTAGGTTTTCCTCGGGGAACATTATTGTAATTCAATTTTAAGCAATTTTTTTAAAGAAGCCTAAACCTTATATCATACTCAGCTTGCAAGTCCTCTCATTGCACACATGAAACTACATCCCCTTAATAGAAAAGCCACTTCCACATTGTCAGAACACAAATGTTAATTAGAGCTTCAAAATGCATGTTTGAGTCTCAGATAAAAAAATCACCAATACATAAATCAAAACAAAGTAATCAATACAGCTGCTGTAATATTTGTGGCATTCATTCCAACATCTAGATAAAAATCCCAGATAAAAACATCTCAAAATGAAATAATCAACATCAATCATTTAAATCAAATTGAAAAGCTTTCAGACTGCGTAAGACTCATGACTACAATTGATTAAGTGGGAACTTCAGGCATTCCATTTAATTGCAGAAACAAACCCCAACCTGTTTGTTGGTGTTTAACTTAGTCATTTGTTACTTCAACATATTAATAAAGCAGTATTCAATGAATTTAAAACTCTTGAAATATAGTCTGTAAAAATCTAGAAATCACCTTAAAAACCTGGCACTTGAGAAGAAAGACAGGAAAAATTCAATCTCTGCATAAAGAATCAATGCTACAGCACCTTTACTAGTTAAGCAATCTTTCTTAACTTTATGACTATCTTCTGGCTCAGCTCACCATCCCTTCTGGCTTGTAAGAGGTAGACTTTCTAAAAGTCTGATGTCTTACCTGCTTCAGTTTGTGGTGAAAGAAACTGCTGTGGTGAAAGAATGATCTGATGTCTTACCTGCTTCAGTTTGTGGTGAAAGAAACTGCTGTGGTGAAAGAATGATCCTTGGGATCATTCACTTCTTGATTCAGGGTTACAGTCATTCTACACACATGAATATTCACCTAAGAAAGATCCACTTTGTCAGTACCTACAACTGGGAAAGAAGGGGCAAACAACCATTTCACTTGTGGAGAGCTGAAAGAAGAGGGCAAACCACACAACTCAGAGCAGAGCATTTTATCTTCAGATCAGTGACTTGGATCCAAACTGTATCAAATCTATAAGTATTCTTTTCTATGCTGAATTATAATGCCACTGAATGTGACCAACAGGTGTTTCCTAAGTCCTTCTCCAAGTACTTGGAGATACTCAAGGGAGCTTTCCATACATCCTTAATTACATTACTCAAATTCTAATGGTAGACTTTACCACAGACCTTTTTGCTGAAGTTCCTCTTAAGAGGATGAAGCCTCCAACCCATCATCACTATCAACATCTTTCACCTTAGAAAACTGACAAACAGATTAATAAAATATGCAGGTTTGCCATCCGAATTTTAGGTGGCTATGAACACAGATGTACCAGCTTATCTGTGAAGTGACATCACTAATAGCACCATATCCAAGTATTTCTCCTCTTCCACGCAATTTAAATTGTCTGCCACTTTGCAAACACTTTTGAAGCTTTCTGTTCGAAACTGAAGATATTTCATAGTCCTCAGAATTCATTCCCTGTTGGAGGTGCATATGGGACACCATGTAATATTCCACAGAAAGAATACGACCAACTCCTGTCTTGAGAGACCTCACTTTTCCCCCAAAACCTATTCCCTAATGATCTGACTGAAATGGCATAAATTAATCTACAGCAACGACATTTTATTAACACCTAGATCACACCTCTGAGAGTTACACAAAAGTTCAACTATTAGGGTAGATATGCACCTTCTCATTTATACTTCCAATATAATAGTATGCCTCTTTGAAAGATAAAGATACCACTTTACACTATTTTATTATTGCTCATTCCTTTAGAAAAGCAAATATTTTATTCTGGGTTTTTACTTTATGATCTGTGATTAGTTATCTTTGTGAAATTTGTATTTTTGTTACAACTACAGCAATGCACAGTTAGCTTAACCTACACACACAAATTTATTAACTAATATAAACAAATATCCTTGGAAGCGTAACAGAAATCACACAATGTAACACTTCATTCCAGGATCAAAACAGACAGAATGTATGTGAACCATAACTAAGACCTGTCCCATCACTCAAGTCTCCTGGTGTAGTATGTAATTTTTTTTTTATTCTGAGTAGTTGTTGTCCTGGTTCTGTTTCACTAAAGGATTTTAAACTCTTTCCTCCCCCTGCCCCAGCCCGCTCTCCTCCCCACAGTGGTTTACCAAGCTCGGATAAAAACATTACACATAATTGTTAAACCTTAGATTACAAAATACGGTATAAGACTAATCATAGATATTTATAGTCTGCACAAACTTTGTTTGCTCATCCGTGGCAAGCATTTAATAAAGCTAGTTCATCTGGAAAGAACTTAAATTAAATAATCCAAAATAAACGTGATGCATATTCAGAAAAATATGGTGTTCGGAACTAACAATAATGAAATTTAGGCCTTAGGAAAAAAAACAAAACAACAAAGTCTGTAATTTGTTTCATTCTTCCCTCCATTTATTTCTTCCTACTACCAAGGAAAAAAAAAATTAAAGGGTAATATTTAACCAGCTTGGTGCTTTTTTTTTTTAATGGAAGTTCTGATAATTGTCCCTTTCTATTTAAGTGCCAGCTAAGATTATAAGAAGGATGCCTGTAAATTATAAATTGAGAAAGATAAAAGTATCACCATTTTTCTCCCAGCAAAGGACTCAAAATGTTGAAACTTGCTGACCCATTCCTTGCCACAGGCACTCCACACCGAAGCCAACAGTGTGGCTTCAGGGAAAGGGTGAGCACATCACCAAGAAAAGGTACATAATAGGACATGTGTGGTGCAGAACAATTTTAACTACATTACGGAGGCTCCTTCTGCATAGTAGCACTCATTTTTTCTATTTTCTGTAACAATTAAATCCACATCAGTAATAATAATCCTGCAATTTGACTGTTTGGCATTGAATATAACAACAGTATACTCTTGTCTTTACACATAAGGTGTGTTTCCTCTGTGACTGTAACAAGATGTGTAAGCTCACGCTGTGCTATCTGCAATTGAACTTGGTTATGAATTTGTTTTGTATATACTGAGCTCGGGTAGGAATTCCTTAAGGCCAAAGACAGGTGAGGATTTCGTTTCATATACTGTATTAACAAAAGCAGTCACAATTATCAAGCTTATAATATTTTCAGGAGAGCACACAAGAGTGAAGATGTGATGCATATTAACATCACCTTATATCTAAAGAGCCCTTAAAAGGCATAATCTGCCACAAACACTCCTACAGCCCCACTCTATTTATCATGGAACACTTTCTAACTTCTGACAGACTCCCTTTCTTTTTATAGCTTTAAACCAAGGCTTATTTCCGCAGCCCCTGTATCATACTATAAAGTATAGTATAGTAAAATTTTACACTGTAAAATTTAATACACTAGCATATTACATATTTTTTTAATTTAAGATCCTGTTTGGTTTTGTTTGTTTTTTTTTTTTGCGAGAGACTGTGATTCATGATGACTTGAGTAGTAACACGAAAATCAAGGTTTAGGAAATGAATAAGGAAACTTCCATCATTTAGAGGTGCAGATGTTTCATGCCAGCAACTGGGGCATTCTGAGTCGAGAAAATGACACTCTTCCTTCCAAGAAGTGGAAGGAAAGAAAGAATCATCATGACCCAAAAGATACCTCCACATTTTTGCAGCCAGGATTGGGGAATTAAAATGACAGGAGTGATTCCATTTTTGATGGGTGCTCATGAGACCTTCAACACGCTTACACATCCCAGAAGATGCTGAGATAGTTACAGCAGCTATAGTTTGAAAAACAATGTCAAAGTTACTATGGATTTGCTTAATAATTTTCTTCCAACTTTCTCTTAGCAACACCTGCACTGAAACTTCTGTTCTTCAGCATTTCTCTTTGGCTTCTTTTAAGTGTCAGTTTATCCAGTTAACAAATATCACTAATATTTTAACAGTTCTTGTGTTTATCTTCTGTTCCGAGCTTAAATTAATAGCGACATCTATACATTTTATAGATGGTGAATAAAAAAAATACCACCCTACACCTCCTGACACATCTGAATTTTAGATCAGCTTGTCTCGTTACATCTGTGGTAGAGCTGGGGCATTCTATCTACTCTGACAGGTTTAGCTTCTGCTGAGCAACATCCTTGTGAACCCGTCAGTGTTCACATACAGGGCACACACTCACTGCAGGGAGCTGGAAAACTATCCTGGGATTTATCCCCCTTTAATGTAACACAGAGCACTTTCTCTGCAACCTTCATGTTATGATTGCACATACATAATCAAATTAAGCTTTAATGACAACGGTGAGACCTTCCCACCCCAAACCTGTTCACACTTTTCAGGTCTAAATGTAAATGAGCCGTGTCCCTCATAACGAAAGGCAATTAGAAAGTGCAACACACACAGACTTTCAATGCTGGTGTTGTATAATTATCTCTGGGTGTGCCTACATTAGGACTCTATTTTGGGTCAAAAATGTAGTTTGTTTGGGTTTTAATGCTTATTTCACAGTTAAGTCTCATGTATCAAAGTGCAACAAGGAGAAGGAGGGCACAAACAAGATGTCTTTCATCTGAAAGGAAGCTAGAAGGTGTGCCAGAATTACACAGAAATCCTTCCTCTCCAGAATGAGTGTTCCATTGTGAAAACCAGGCTGGGATTAGCACAGAATATAATCCCTGCAAAAAAATGTGGTAGTGTAAATGCCATGTCCAAGACCCCACCTTTTTCACTTTGTACATTCATTCTTTAGCCTGCACTACCCCCTAACATGGGCTTTGTGATGGAGTATTGGCACGGCCTACAACAACTGGTTTGGCATTTTTGTTAAAGCACCAAAAATAAAGTTCTAATGTTGGTTTACAGATGAGCTTTATTTTTATATCCTGGCAGAATTCCCATCGCAGAAGCATAGTCTAGTCTTCAAACATGACTTTCATTCCTAGCAGTCTGCATTTCAGGAAAGCAGTTCCTCGTGTAGTCTTTGCACTACTACTAAGAAACAAAAAAAATTGTTTTGCTTCCACTTAAGCCACACCACTTGCGAAAAACCAAACAAATCAAAAAACAAACCACCAACGAAACTTGAATATCAGTGATTGTTGTGCATAAATCATTAAAAAATGTGCTTTCATCTAGGATACTGGAGCATTACTTAATATTTTTATGAAGTAGTCCTTGTATCACTGACTTCAAATTGGCCATGAAATACCGTAATTCTAGGGATCTCAATACTGTCAGAGCATATTTTCTAATTTAACTTTAATATTCAGCTCACGTAATCTACAATTTAATGATAGTGGAGAAGATAATCTTGAACTGTTCTTCATGAAGACAGAGAGCACTTTTAACGCTATTAATATCATTAGTATTTGCTGTGCATGCTAAAACATCATCTCCTTTATTTTTACTGCAGAAGTAGGGCCCTCCAGAAGGGGAACAAGTCAGCTACATGCAAAAAGATCTCACATGCCAAAACATGAGGCAGATTAACTGCCAGCTGCCTTTCAGATTCATAGGTGTCCTAAATCAGATTCAACACCACACAAGTGCAGTACAATTAAAATTCCAGCTTTTGTCCTGGAAAATGGAATGACTAAAAGTATGCAAAGGCTCTGAAGTTGTGGACAACTGAGGACCATTAGGTATGTTCCCAATCTTAAAAAAATTGGTTTTAGCATTTTCCTTGGCATCTCTACTCTTTACAGTGATTTTAGTAATTTTCAAATGCAAGCTTTGGAAATCTTTCCCCTCCATTCCCAATTCTTAGGGAAACAGCACTGTGGAGCAAGAGAGGTAATTACAGGTAGCCAAGTATAAGAGACATAAAGGATAGGTGAGCATAACAGGCATAAAGATACAGAAAAACTGTTTAGTTTTTTTCAGTGAATAATGTCAACCCAAACACGTAGTCAGCTATTTATTTGGTTTTATACAAACAGGATATGATCCTTCTGAAGTGTCTAACGGGCTTCATACTCTTGAGTAAAGGCAAACAGAATGTGTGTGTTCTGGTGTTCACATCCAGAAATCAAAATGCATCTACATGGAAGCACACAAACAGATGTAATTGCAACTAGTTGACATGCTGAGCAGGTTTCTACAACGTTTTTCCAGCATGTTAGTAAGATTAAAATTAAAACCAGCCCCACATCTCTCTATCCTTGCATCTGGTGGCAAAAACTTCAGAGCTATTCATCTCTTAAGGTTATCCACTATCTAGATACCTGCATTACTTGACTAATTTTCAGCCTGTTCTCACATTTACTGCTCTGTATTACTCTCCCTACCCTTTATTTAAAAATGGAGGAATCACATGCACATTTTTCTGTGTATCAATGTTTCTTCTCAAGCTCACAGACCTGAAAACCTCACTTTATGAACAACAGGACTGACACGGATAAGCTATTGTTATGTTGTTGAAAACCAAATACAAATAAGCAACAACATACATTCCATTCTTTCTTCATTCAGTAATTGTTCTAGCAGGAGCTGGAAGAACACCACTGAAAAACTTGGACATAAAAGAGAAACATCATTCTGGAAGTTTTACTACAAACAAAATAAATGTTTCTTAGAAACTCGATAGTTCTGAAAAGCAGGGTAGGAAAAGATTCCCTTTGAATGTACTGTTTGTTAAAGCCTCCTTTAAGCAGTACCCTACAGCAAATTAAATGGTTTTCAAGGTGAGTTTTTGGTGGGATTTTTTTTATTCCTTTTTAAACATACCTGTGATTTGCCCCATAAATGTGAAAATGCAAGGTCACCACCATAATTATTTTTCCCTCAATAATACAAGTATTGATAATAGTACCAAAGCTTACATCATGAGATCATGAAACAACCCCACAAACACAATTGCCTCCAGAGGCATTAGTCTATATACTGGTCATATCCCAAAACTTTTCTGCACAGCTAACTTTAAAGGAGAAGTGATATTCCTGTTATTGCCAGCACTGAGGGCTACTCAGAGAAATAAAACAGATACATATAAAGAGAGAGAGAGAGAGAATTCCCTTAAAATAGAAGAGGGGGACAGGCTCCTCTTTCACCAGTATCACTATCACACGAGTATCAGCAGGAACAGGTAGAGTGGTACAACTGCATCTCAACAGCAGCACCTCTGCACACAAACGTGCAAACAGGGCAGGCAGACCTGATAACAGCACCACAAAAGTGAGTCTGCATTTGCCAGCAGTGGTTTTCAGCTTTCCCAGTTCTATACCACACAGTCCACCAGCAGGGTCACTGAGCACATCACTAGAAACAGCAAACATTAATTGTTAGACTACAGCACCTCACCAGTCCAGGAGGTGACCTACCAGCACAGGTGACCCCACTGCCAGAACAGTTTTACCCCAGGGCTGCCCCAGGGACCCTCACCCCTCTCAATTCTCCCCTTCTCTCCCAAGCCCTCACTTAAACAGCTTCCCTGGAAAGCGCAGAGAACACTTTTCCTTGCTTCCACCCCCCTCTCCCACCTTCTCTCTTTCTGCCTCTTTCCCCAGCCCTTCATGGTTGCCCCAGCAGCCCCCACACCCCTCAGCTCTGCTCCCCCACCCTGCTTTGGCCACCTCAGCTGTACCAGGCACATTTCCAAGGGTTACAGCAGCATTTAGCAGCACAACATTACTGATTGCTGCAAGTTGATATCAAATGGGCATTAAATGCAGTCAACCTAAACATTAAATAAAAAACAATGATCCTAAAGGTCTTTTCTGACCTAAATAACTGCAGTTCTGTGAGCTCCCTCGGGCAGCAGGTGGGATCCAAGCTGCCACGGTTCCAGGAGGAACCTTCTAGAAGGAGACATCCAACAGCTGCTGCTGAGTGTGTTAAACTTCGAAACATTCCATAAGTGCCAATTTAGTGCCAGGCATAACATTTGCAAAAATTTAAATATAAATGCTTTTTTTCCTGCCTCCTGCCTCGCTCACACATCCCGCCCCAGCCATGTGCTGTCTGGGTGCAGGCAGACTTGCTGCAGGCATTTACTGACCTCAACAATGAGGGCCTTACCAGAATTTTTCTAAATTTTGCTGTGGTAAAAAAAACGATCACAATTTAGCATATGGACTGCCAGTTCCTGCTTTGCTGAATACAAAATGGAAGAATAGATACGGGAACACTCGTGTCTGAATAGCCATAATTAAACCAGAGACTGTTGGAATAAATGGGGTGCTAGGAATGCTGAGTTTTATACTCCATTAGACAATAGCATTGCCCCAGCCCAAAACTCCAGGGATCTAAAGCCAATCTAATTCCTAATGAATAACACAAATCACAAGCTTCTGAAGTTTGGTAACTCTTTTGGTGCATCCCTGAACTCCAAAGACTCTGAGGAAAGCCTGCAGCACATGATATTTTAAAAGATGTTGTGAAGATATGGAAAGAATAAAAGGTCATGATAACCAATGGTTTAACAGATTGTGGGTGGAGAGGTTTTTGTGCTTCTGATAATTAATTGGCAGGTTTAGAGAGCACAGTTCTTAATTAAGCTGTAAATACGTGTTGATGAGCAACGTGATTTAATAATGATTAATGGCTTTATCCTGTTACCATAAGAACATACAAAATGGATTTAGTTCTTCCATAATTTAGCAGACAGATTAATAATTTTTTCTCACTAATTTCATGGAAACACATAGTCCCTTTCTGTAAACATAAAGGTTGTGAACTCGAACATGAAGGTTTGGCATGAATCATGTACAATGTGGATGGCCAAAAATGGTGAGCAAGACGTGAAGGAGAAAACCAAAGTATTTCTGAGGGCTACAGTGCCCATGAAGTTGCACTGAGATGGCAGGTGTGTTATTTTCCTTTAATTATTTTCAGAAATTACTATTGGTGCTGAAAGAAACCAGGTTTCTGCAACAGCAGAAGCTCTGCTTTGGTGGAGACTAGCACATGTAAATCTTGTGCCTGTTTTCAATTGCATAGAAAAACAGATTGTGCACCATGGAAGACAGTATTCTCAAGTCTCCAGGTAAAGAGGCAGTGGAACCTCCTGCTTTTACAGTGGTAAGTCAATACAAGAACAGGTTCCTCAGTTGTAACAAGTCTCTTATCCAGCCTGTACACAATTACTGAGTGCAAGCTTGTTGGAGAGAGGAGAATTGGAAACACAACTGCTTTGCAAGAAGAGTGTCTGATACAACATAATCAATCTAACTCAAAGGACTTCTTTTTACACAAGAAACAACAGAACAGCCAGTGAGAAGGAAAAGCAATGTTTCTGTCCTTCCTGAGTGTTAGCAGAGACTGATAAGTAACCCTTTGCCCCCTGATGTAACACTTAGAATTGTCTCCCGTGGTATAGTGCCTTCCTTCTTCCCCAGGAAAATTAGAGAGAACGAGACTTTTGGGCTCTTTGCCAACAGACACTACTACTAAAGAAAAACAGTTATATTCGTTCAGATCACACGAGGATTATGCTATAAAAAAAATCAGGATCCTGCAATTGTTGCAATTACAAAAGGTCTGGACCTGAAAAAAACCCCAAAACAACGGAAAAACTGTATTGAGGACTACAAATTACTTAAAATTCAGAACTGTAGCCAGATTGTGTGGGGTTTTTTTATCTAGAAACTTCCACACATATTCTTCCTAGTGAAAATGGTACAAGTTTTCTGATGGGATCTTTGAAAAAGTTTGTGTCAATCTCAGGGATTTAAAACCTGCTTGAAGAGTATAACCTGAGCTTAACTATGGAGCTGCTAAGGTCTCTCTCTATAAATTTTACATAAGTTTACAGTGCCAGAGTGGTGCCTGGTGGCTCACACAGCAAGAGCAGCTCCTGCCCACACCCTGCAACCACAATTGCTTATGACAAGACAAGGTGGAGGGGGACAGGAGGGGAAGACATGGCTTTATAAAACCTCCATGAAGTGTCTCATGGCAATTTACCCTGAGCAACACACAGCTTTTCTGAGGAAAGCAGTATTTTAAACAATGCTGCTTTGCAGTGCACAAGGTGGGGAACAGAAAAGCAGCAGAACACCTCAGAAGCCTGTAAACAGTAAACAATTCTTGTTTGGCAATAGTTGTGGAAAAATATATGAAAAGAGTAGCTGAACAAATCTTTGACTTTGACTGTAATAAAAAGCTTACTTTACTCTTGGACCATTTGCAAAAGCTGTAGTGAAGATGATTAAAAAGGAGCAAAAAGGAAACAGTATTTGCATTCATTCTGGTAATAGAATATGAAATTAAAGCATGAAGGGATTAATGTTTTAAAGCTTGACTTGCAGTGATAAAGCTAAGGTATTAGAAGAGACAACATAACCGTTACAGGATAGACAAGCAAAGAAAAAGCAGCACATGCCTTAAAGATGAGCAAGGCAACCTAGAATGGAATTACAAAATGATTAATCAATACAAATGAGAAAGTGTACAAGGAAAGAGAGCTTGGTGAGACTTCTTATGGGACTCAACACTGCAGCCGCTTAAAGATAATGAAAGGAGCACAGCAAAGCCAAAGAAATGCTTTCATTCAGTGGCAAAGTCATTTGTGAACAGTTTAAATTACCCTAATCACCTCCCCTCCAGCCGTCAGTGTGCTCTGTCTCTTTAGTTATTTAAAAAAAAGAGTTTGGGGAAATGAGTTCTGCGAATCTAAGCTGCAAAATAATTATACACACACCGTTTTAGCATTTTAACAATGCAATCCCAAACATTTGTTCTCATTAGAATGCAAATCGACTCATTTAATAATCCCACATGAGAATTCCACCACACTCAGCTTAAAAAGCGCAGTGGTATTCAAAATATTATTAATAAATGCCAAATATGGAACAGCCCATTTGTTTTGCCAGCAGCTCAGGGTAGATAAAAGACATATAGAACATTTTTTCCAACCAAATTTGTTTAATTGAAATTTAACAGTGGGAATGGTCTGGGAGAGCCTTTAAAAATATGAAGGTGACAGTATCCTCTCAACAGAGATGCACTCACATTCACTAAAGGCTGAGCACTACAGCCTGTCATCCAAATCAATGACATCAATTTGCTTCAAGTAGAGTACAATTTCAGTAAGATACTTCACTATTAATAGTTTTAACCTCTGGTATCAGTTCAAACCACTGTCCTGAATTGTGTCATTTCTGATTTATCAATCCAAGTGGTAGTGTCATATTTTCAGTACTGCTGCAGAATTCTGATAATTAGAGGACTGAAAAAAAAACACTTAGGAAAAAAAAAAAGAAAAAAGGCTTAGCAATACTATAATAATCAGACCTTTTCTATAATATTTACCATCCTATTCTTATCCTGGAATGCTATGCTATACACTTCTATTGCTCAATAATGTATAATATTTCATAGCCATCACAAGGACATCTAACTTAGAACAGAAATCAGATATATTCTAATGGCACTCCCTAAATAACTGAGAAATCTGTAAAGACCAGGACAGATATAATTAAAAAAATATGACCTTGAGGCATCTGTTTTAATGAGTAACTTTCACACCAATATATATTAGAAGCAAGGTAGAAATAGCAATAATACTTTCTCCAAATTCTTGATAACAGGAAGAATTTCAAATTCTTGGAGTGGGAATACACAATTCTAAAAGACAAAAACCAAATTGAACCCTCTGATCTGCTGCTCCAAGACCATGATTCAGTCCTGATTCATGATGATTTAGGGAACAATTTGCTTTCTTCTGAGAGGAACAGGTTTTGCCCCTTTACTCGTTCAGAACAGCCTGGTACCACACATGTCCCACAGTGAGTGTCAGGAGGGCCATGGGCACACCTCTGGATATGACTACAAATGCCGACCAAATCTGCTGGTTTCCTGCTCTGTTCCTCCAAGTTTCCTTCATCTGGGTTCTGTTGCTTCCAGAAACTTAATGTGGTGTACAAGACATTCATCTAAGGGTGAGTGGGGAGTGATCCAAAGAACATGTTGTGTACACTCACTATTGAATGTTTTTTCAGGACTGATTAGGCCAATGCAGCAGCTGCTGAAATATTAAAAGTCTTTTAGAGCTAATACAGTATGACAACAAAAACAAATTAAATATTGTAATATGACGTGGAGCATAAATTGTCCTTGACACAAAGTTATAAATATCTGGAGAATCTTTATTTGTTTTGAAAATGTCAGCTTGTCAGAAATTTTCTTCTGACTGTTTTAATTACCTCTACACTGATGCACAATAAACATTTTAAAAGTTTCAGCTCCGGGTTATGCAACTACGTTGTTAAGTACCCACTTCTGAAAATTTTAAGACAAATTAAAAGGATTTCAGGTTTTCTGCCTCAGAATGCTGATATAGAGCCCACTTCTTCCTGCTGCATAAAGCTCTCTATCACATGCTGATCACTCAACTAGGTTACAGACACAATAATCCAAACATCCACCTAAAAGGAGGCAATGCCAACCCTCTCTCTGTTAATCACAAAGTGTGTAATGAAGTTCTCAGAATGGTGTTTAACTCCTTAAGAGTCTCAGCTGAGGGAGACAAGTTGATGTGATGGATGAGGACATTCTGCAATGAGCTGCACCTACACCACACCTCCAAATTCATTATTTAGTCTTTTAACCACTGGATATTTCTGCTGCACACAAGTAAAAATATACTGTAATGTAATTAAGTGAATATCTCAGAGACACATAACCCACAGATGGACTCATTTAGTTTACTGGCAATGTAATTGCCCAGTAGCAGCGAAGCAGTGGATAATTATCCATTGTAGGCTGCTGTTAAGTATGTCCTAATAGATTGGTTTCCCTGATTTTTTTTTTTTCCTGGGTATTTATACAACCTCCTCCATTAAATTTTCTGAGCACCTAAAACCTTTGGTGAGTTCTTCACAATTCTCTTAGAAGGCCAATGGCACAATTCTCATTTTACTGAGGAAGAAATAGAGGAGTGAATCTATTCCAAAGTGTTCTTGTGCCAGCTGGGAGCCAACTTTGCACACCCTTGGGTAGGTCAGTGATGTGTTCTACAGCAAGATGGGCTGGGGCATCTGGATGCACAGGGTATCACCACAGGACACAGTGTCTGTGATCTGGGAACAGGATAACTACAGGCACACAAAGCACAGGCACGGGGTGGTGGGGAAAGAACTGCACTTCTGGACTCAGGTTAAGTATGTGCACACCACTTTATCTGCAACTTCCAGTTCTGAGGCTCTCCTCGAGAGGAAAAAAACATTCACAATGGACTGAATCATAAAAATGCACTCCTGAAGTTCATGGGAAAAGAGGAATACCATCACAGCAGTGTTTGTATTTAATTAAAGATGCCGGCTTGCTTATGTTTTGTATACTTTGTGTAACACTTAGCCAATCACACATGACAGTATACAATTATTCTAGGAAAACTTGCTTAGACTATATTTGCCTCATGCTTTCAACCACTCCAGACATGCAATTATTACACAGTTGTGTCTGGGAAATTATCAAAACAGTATGGTATTTATAAAAGCGAGAGCAAGCCCACATACACATTATCAAATTAAACTGTGGTAATGTGCTTTTTCACATGACTAAAATTTTTATAACATAATTCTGCAATATCTTGTTGCTTCATGGAGTTGTTGCACTTAGAGTCAATGAAAATCTCTCAGTCACATTTTTACGCCCAAAACATTTCAGGTTTAAAAAGAGGCTTTTATAACTTCAATTACTTGATCGATGCAGAAAGAAATTATGAAAATCATCATCTTGGTAGCCTCAGATCTTTGTCCATCCCAGCTTCCTGGCTGCATTCCAGGCCTCATGGTTTACCACAGAGTTTCATAAAACGTTACAGTATTTAAAATGCGTACAAAATCTTTCCAACAAATCATCTACAACAGAATTAACAAAAGGAGCTGGATTTTAGTCATCTGAAATCATATAACAGTACTTTGTTGTTGCTGTATCCACGCATTTGGCTTTACTTTGGCTATATCAACACATAAAGCCCTTGGCCCATGCCTGGATACAGCCAGTGTCCACTGACTCAACACTGCCGTGTCAATATTAAAGTCTCTACTGCTGGAACTACTTTTCACGCTATGCAGTCATGAAAATAACCTCTCCTTGAGTCTAGAGCAGAATAATCTCTTTATCACACAGCATTCACATGGTGGGAAGGAGGAGAAGAATCAAAGCAAAAGAAATTCTGTTCCTTCACATCCCTTTTCCTCTGGTCCCTGAGCTAAATAACCCAAATTCCACACTGGTCGAATGAAGCTGCTGTAACAGTTCCAAGAGCAGTTCAGTGTTGTGCTGGATTGGAAGAGCAAGGGTTTCTCAAGGCCTGTTATCTAAACCTCATTAAATGGAAGGAAGTACAACTGGTCTTTGCCCCTGAGGGAGAAATTTATTGGGGTTTTATTTGGTGGGAGGATTTTTTGTTTGTTTGGGGTTTGTTTTGAGGACAAGCAAAAATCATACCTAATGGAAATACCAGCTAAAAGTACAATGTACAATTTGTAATATTTTTTATTAATTTCCTAAAATTCCCCAATGAACATGGCATTTTAAAATCTAGAGAAAGATGCTGAGGCAGCTAACTCTTTACTATTTCCAGCTGAACTGCATTCATGTAGATTAATTTAATATAATTTTTACTGGCATATTTTTGCTCATGTATCTCTCTAAGAAAAAAAAACAGAATAAGGATTTCTTATTTGAAAAGTATATGTTGACATTTGCCACACTTGCTCAGTATTGAGCTTTTCTCTGGGATGCTGTTCTGCTGCTGAGCTTTCCTTAAGTCCTTTACTCCCATACAATAAGTTGCTAAGTGGCCTGAGATTCATTATTTAGAATCACAGAATATTTAATAGTCTGATATTCCCCAGTATTCCCAGTATGATCAAGACCATCAGATTTTCACATGAGAACCTGCAAGAGTTGCTGCAGTGGAAATATAAACAAACTGTTTCTTATTCTGTCTCCTAAAGTGGCCATCCCACCCCATGTCATCCCACCCCATGTCATCCCATCCCATCCCATCCCACCCCACTTGGGATTTTTTCTAACATTTTTCTTTTGCAAAGTATTTCTCAGGAAGATTAATAGCAGTCAGCTGCTCTCATGATGCCTCCTAATACCAATTGCAAAGGTCACATTTGTTCAAAGGTGGCAGGGGGAGGTGGTAGGTACTCATTTTAAAAGTTGGTATGCCCAAAAGTCACTCAGGTGACGCTTAGTGGGACATGGGGATTGGTTCTGCTCTCTCTGAATCCTCAAAAGAATTCAAACAATCTTAAAAGGATCTTACACATCCTTTTCTTTGAGAAGCAGGACACAGACCCCAGAAGATGTGCAAGACAATTTAAAAATATTAGACAGGCATATATTTTTTTGCCAACTTTCACCTTTTCTCACAAATAATTTTCTTAAATATTATTAGGAAATAAAATCCTCAGAGGAAAATGTGAAGCTGTATTTATATATTATGCGTGGATCAAACACAATGATCATAAATGTTAATGTGTGATAGTAAAGAGTAAAATGTATATTAGAGTAGGAGAAAAATTCTGACTTCAAAAGGAACTTTCGATATTTATAGAATATCTTCACTCAAACATTCACTCGATTTTGTTATGATCATGTGATATATAAGTGCACTGGATTTGCCTGAGTTGCTGCATAACTATTGATTCAGAAAGCACAAGAAAGCTTCATTGATAAAGAGCCCCCCTTCCATGAACTTACTTGTAATTTGTTTCAAAATGAGATGGATAACATGAATAAGCCTCAGTTGAGTGCATGGCAAATATCAGCAGGACTAAAGACTGAATGTCCTTACCAAAAGACCTATTCAGACCACATCTCAGTAGCATTAACCAATAGACAAATAAAAAGCAAGTTAACCATCTAAGAAAGAAATTATGACAGACTCAATAACTGCCTTTGTCATCCTTTAGCACATTAGTTATCCTTGTTACAGTTTGGTTAAATGTGTAGCTGCTGGTGGGTTTGGTTGTTGTGGGTTTTTTTTAAACATACATATTACAAATCAGGAGGCTCCTAGGGAACTTTAGGTAAAGCTAACAACCCATTTACAAATCCCTCATTTCCAACAGCATTAAAATTCTGAAGGCTGCTGCTTCTTAATTGTACATAGGCAGGACAATTTGCTCCAAGGTTTTATTACATTAATTTTGTATAACATTGTTATGCATTATTAGATTCTTGCTGAAGTACACACTGCTGAAGCATGAAGAAGAGAGCACAGACTGAAACCAAACCACAGTTTACAGTACTGTGTGGTCTAAAAAGTTTAAAATATTGCTCTTATATTTTAAGTATTTATAACCACATAACTTGGGAAAAAGAGAATGCAGGGTTGAAAGAACATCAGTGTGATGGCAAATCTTTTAAAAATAATAGAAAAACTATTCTAACTTTGGAAATGCATCCAAATTCTCCCCTAACTAGTTTAAATAGGAGCAGTGGTAATATATGCTGGTATAATTGAAGTTATCTTTGTACTCTCTTCGGAAAAGATAACATTTCTAGGCAAATTTGATGCTTCAGAATAAAACAGGAGATTACTTATGAAATTGAAAAATGTAGGGGGAAAATCCCTGCTCTGTTAATTGCAGCATATCTGTTTGAACAGTCTTATTAAATTCTGAATGTTTAATTCTCAAGGTTTCTTATGCTTCTGCCACACAGTGGCCTGAGGGGACGGTACTCAGACTTCACCCAGAGCTCTGGATCTTCCCTGAGAATGATCCTGTCTGATACTTTTGCCTCTGCACTTCTGAGCACAGTTCCTTGGGAAGCCTGGGAAGTGTCACAGCATCCAAAACATTCCCACTGCCCTCGTGTTTAGACAGGCAATTAGAACAACAGACTGGCCCCAAACTGTCACTGTGGGGAGCAGGAATGGGACTGGAGGTGACAGGGAGAGAGGGGAGACGAACTGGAGAGTTGAGCCCAGGGGTGCCAGACCCGTCCAGCCTGATGGACACCCTGCTCTGGTGGATGTTCCAAAGTTTGTCAACAGCCCCACAGAAATCAAAGTGCCCCAGAGACTCCTCACAGCCACACTGGTGAAATGTGGGCTGGATGAATGGATGACACAGAGGATGGAAAACTGGCTGGAGCATCAGGCTGGAAGGGTCAGCTTTTGGCAGTGGTAGAAAATGCAACTGGTGGCCGGTGTCACACAGAGACACTGGTGCCAACACTGCTTAATGTCCTTATTTACAACCTGGACAATGGCATGAAGAGCACTCTCAGGCAATTGGACTTCCCAGCTGGCTTGAGAGCTTTTTTTAGAATTGATTGAGGAAGTCTTATTATTAAAAACACATAAAAGAAGAAATGAGATGATTGGTCTGCTTCTCTATACATACATTTTGTAGAATAACTAACTGATTATACTGTCAGTATCAAATATGACCACTTATGTATTTCACTATTGAATAATAAATTATTGTGGTTATTTAAAATGTTTATAATGAGCACCTTGTGCTTGGAAATCAGTGTCTTTATTCAAATATTATCTATTGCTTCAGGAAGACAGGCTGATATTTAGAACAGTTTTTGTTAGAACACATTCCATCATCACTTTTGCAAGACAAATGCAAAAATAGGAAGTTTTTTTTTACTAAAATCTATACTAAACTAGGAAAATAAGAAGGTTCAGTGCAGGTTAGTGGATTTGATTAATGCAGTTATATATAAATTCAGAATAAATGCCTAATTCAAGTACCTGATATATGCTGCTCACTCATCCACATTATTCAGAAAACTATAAAACAAACCAACGACAAATACGCTCCCGGAATCTCTGTTGCTGTTAGGAACCAATGAGGAATCTTTAAGACATTCCAAATCAAGGAAGAATCAAAAGTAATGTTTCCAAAAGCTTGCCTGGTGAAAATGTTGCCAACACCACTCATACACTGACACATCTATTACCTCCAAACCCAGAAACATTTCAGAGGAAAGGTACAACTGTCCATTAAAGCCTGATGTGTGATTGAAGGCAGAAATGTCACGGTTCAAAGTACAATGCAACCTAAAGAAATGATTTCAGATATTTTCTGTAACTCAGATGATTTCTTATTTGACTTATCTTTGAGGGAAAAGCAAAGCATCTCCAAGGCAAGGATAGCAGTCTGGAACACTTCTGGAGAGAATGTGACCAGGCACACGCTTATGCTCTCCCCTAAATGCAACTGGTGGCCACCATCAAAGGCAGAGTATTAGTGTGAGGTGCAGACACAAATTTTGGGGACTGGATGGACACCTGACTACATGGACATCTGCTCTAGACTGCACAGACTCCTCTAATGTCACCTTTAATTTTCTGTGTATGCAGAAGAAAACTGAAAATGCACAGGAGCAAAACACAAAAGAATGAACTGTGCTGTATGACTTTTGAAGGCCTCATGACTTATCAGTTGAGGTACTGGAGATTTATGAAAATAGGAAACATAATGATCTCTGTAATGAGGACATTTTCAGTTGTTTATATGGCACGTAAACACAATCAATACCTACCAGCAGATCAAATCTAATTAAAAGCACCTTTTTTCCCTGATAATTCCAGGTGTTAAATTTTCAGCAAAAATAAAGGTCCATACGTGTGTGGAAGGGGGAAGGATCAGGAGAAAATGAAAGAGTTGAAGTTATTTTTTACTAGACTCAAAATAGAATTATTTTTCTGAAATTATGCAGGGTGACACTCTGATGAAGAAAGATGGTCTGGCTGTAACTCTTTAGAATTGATTCTTCCCCTGGGCAGAGAAGGAGAAGTTTTAGAAGAAAGCTAGAAAATGTATTCTCACGGTTTCTTTGATATTTTTCATTAACAAAACCCAAACAACAAAACAAAACCACAACAGTAGAAACAAACCAACAAAAATCCGAACAATTCTGTTTCAAAAAGGCTGTTTGGTAACCAATTCCCATTACTGTCATCACCCAGGGGGAAAAGACCATCAGTGTTTCATTTAAAATCAAAATAGATGAGATAATCCAAGGTATAGGATACAGCTCCATTGAGAGCCTCCTGATGAGAAGTGCTCTGATAAATGGGTGAGGGAAACCACCTGCAGCCTCCTGCTAATGTGAAACACCAGCTCAGGAGAGGGAGAAAAAATCAGATCAGGGCTCACCCCAATGAGAGCTCTGTCATTAAAGAGACAAGGTTACTGCCAGGCTTTCATAAAGCAGGAACTATTTCGATAACATATTGTAACTTATCCTAGAAATAAAGGCAGTGAGTCTGAAAAGTATGCAAGGAATAAATGTGCAACTTTTCCATATAGTATTTACAAAAGTTATTCTTAAACTAATACATTTTAGAAAGGACTAGAATAATTGTTCAACTCTTTCTTCAAACTGAAAGGTTCATTATTTTTTTATGTCAGTGAATGCAGAAAACTTGACTAATTATGTATTATTTACTTGTCATAATTTTAAATGGCTTTTTATAGGCTTCCTCTGAAAGATCATGCTACACTACCCACCATTGTCATCACTGCTAACACAGAGGTTAAATGTTCTTTCTTCCAAATAGGCAGAACAATAAAGGGCAGAGGAAAGGACATTACTTCTTTTTAACATGGTTTTGACTTTCTAGTATTGTTGAGTAACTTACTTTATGTATTCTAATAAGCTGAACCAATGATTCTAACAGAAATACATATTTAAATTCTGCATTTATACTTTTTTGTCTTGATGTCAGTAATAATTACTAAATTAATTTAAGTGTCTTGCTTCTTGAATAATAGCTTGATGTGTTTTTCTTCAAGATATAAACATTCAGAATGCAACCATTCAAAACACACTTCACACAACATGCTTTAATACAGGCTTTACAATAAATCCTCAACTAATTCCAGTCATGCTTTTATAATTCTTTCCAATTGTCACTTCTGCCCTGGTAATGTCACTTCCTATATTAGGGCAATGTAGGGCAGAGCCCTGATTTAAATTTTCTCTCAAACTAATTTTAGTTGTCTGGTGGGGGGAATAAAACAACAGAAACTGAAAGCAATTAAGAGATTTAAAACAAAATTTTCGGAAACCTAACATTCAAACATTTTGGGAACTCTGTGTTTAGGAAGGGAGGGATACACCAAAAGAGGGTTCCAACCTGGTACCATGTCACAGGGAATCTCCCCTGTGTCCTAAACTGTTACTGTACATTTGCTGAAAGAGAATCACAAGTCAGCCTCTGACTCCTTGTGAGTCACTAGAGAAAGCAGTGAACTCTACTGGCATTTTTCTTGGAGTAGTTTATTTTCATCTCCATATTAGCTCAGCCACACATTCACCTTTTCTTAGTGCATTACTCTGTGCACTTTTGTTGGAAGCAAACCAGCAGCAGTGTCTGCCCCAACCAAGTCAGGGCATGTGAATAGATGCAAAGGGCATCTGATGTCTTCCTTCCCGAAGGAGCTGGCAGAAACAGTTCCCATATGCCTGGTAATGAGAACTTAAATTCCATATCAAGCAGCCTTAATGCTAAATATATCATTTAACAAGGCAATCAATTCCAAGATGTACACATTTTTGGGAAGGAACTGCAAGGAGATCTGGTGACCAGGATTCTGCTTCCAAGTGCATCACTCCCATGGAAGTGAGTAAGGAAAATGGTAGATTTAAAAATGGATTGCCAGTTTCCAAGGTCTCTGAGAACACCATCTCTAGGAAGTAATTTGCAATTGTTAGCTCTGGAATAAAATACATTGTCATTGGTATGGAGAAGTGAATAAAATAATGGGAGAAGAAGAAGAAATGGAAATTATAAAACTATTTCAGTGAAGTATCTGAAAAGACATAGAAAATATTATAGTAGTAATATTTGAATAAATAAAAGGTATTAGATCTGACAGAATAAAAAGCACTTAGGAGAATGTAGAGGGGAATAGAACTCACTACAGCCACTACAGGCTGTTAACTCTGTCTCATAGGACGCTTGACTAATGGTTTCCCATGACAAAATATTGAGCAAAGCATTGGATTCAAGATGGGAGAAGATATTGCTCACCAAAGCCACTGAGACAGATATTAATCTCTTCACTAGGATTTGATTCAGGTCTTAATTCAGGTGAAATATGGCAAGATTTCATCTGCATGTTTTTGCAGTACCTAAGAGAAGGCTTTAATAGCTGTGTGAAGTCAGACATTGATATAACCCTGACTTCTCATCTCATGACCTTCGATTTATTACTGTGTACAGGACTGACTCATAACAATTTTTATGAATGTTAATAATGCTGAACTACTTTAAAAACATAAATACATCCTCTTAGTACAGCTAGATGTACTTCTAGTACTTCTAATAATTCTCTGTCTCCATAGATGTTCAAGAAAGGAAAAAAACATGACTAGTTTTACTTTTCTAACTTGAAGGGAGACGTTCAGCCAGTGTGATTATTTACTCTTTACTTAGAATCACAGTTTGCCCTGCTGGCTTTATGTGAGTGGCTTGCAGTAATGGAAAATCTATTTGCTTTTAGGAGAGCATAAGGTACTCAACCACCATAAAGCTTATTGTCAAACTAGTGCTGGCTCTGCACAAAATGATTTCTAATGTTCTTCATTTTATTATGTTAAATGAATTCTCTAGTGCAATTATTTTGCAGTGGATCATGGGGGTAATAAGCTAATTGTTACTTGTTTTAATTGCTTAAGTATGAAGTGTCAGTGATTTATAAGTAATGAAGAAGCTGAGATGAAGTCATAAAATACTAAACGCCCATAAGATCAAGTAGTGCACTTCTGCAGTGAGGAAGACTTTATTTCCCCATGGCAAAACCACTGTATGTTCAGCCTCTCAGCAGCAAGCTAAAGACAGAAGAAGGAAGGAATTTTGTCTCCTTTCTTCATCATAGTTCCTTTTCAAGCAATGGAAAATCCAGGTTCACTTCAGTAAAATAACTAGTACAGTGATAACGGTATTTATTTCATACAAAAAGGATGACATGAACATTACTCCAGATGAAATGTATGAAAATATTTCTGTACAGCTTTATGCATGCAATGGACCAGTCAGTGCTCAATCTGTTGCACCTGTTTTGAACTGGAATACAGTTGTTTTAAGAAGTGATTTATATTTGTGTGATCAAGTAGAGTTTAGCTTTGCATGATACAGAAAAAAGTCTTATTATTCATTTGCACTGCTTATAATGAAGCTGTCATATGGTGCATGCTTTTCCTTGATCCAAAATATACAGCTATGAAAATCAGATGGAAATGCATAATTCCCTATTGCATTGCTCCACAGAGATGGATGAGGGGAAAGCTGGTTTGTTTCTTGACTTAATATTTTAAGTAAGGTTCTAAATTTCAAAGACTGGACATAAATAAATCCGCATGTATGAACTTCCAAACCATATTTTAAAATATTAGAGATTTATGTTCAATAACTCTTCAAAACTCTGCAAATTACAGAAAGTAGAACAAAATTTCACAGCCTCAGAACAAGTTGATAATAAGTCTTTTTAACTTGCTCATCCCCAGTGCCAACTGTGAACACAGAACTTTCATTCCAGTCCACAAGCTCAAGGAACATGGGAATCTTTCATCCTAACTAATATGAACCTCAAGACTTTAAGGCTTAATCATTTCCAGAAATCAAATTTCTGAAATATCATCAGAATATCTTTTTGCACAGACTATCTGGAAGAAGAAGATGTTGACAATCTGCTCTGGATTTTCTCCTGTGTTAAAAATTGAGAACCAAATTTCTTAGAGACACTACACTAGGAAGAAAAGGATCAAAATACCCAAAGCAACCAACAGCAATAAAAACCAAACACACAAGAGGGAGAGAATGCCCCATATAGTATGAATTTAGGAACTTTAACAGGTGGAGAGTGGGAATTTTTCTTTTTTTAGGAATGAGTTCCAATTTAGAGAAGAAATCAAATATTTCTGATCAAGTGACCTAAAAGATGATGGTTACAAAGGAAGAGGATGGTCATTGACATAGCTTCTCCTGGATCGTGGATCTACTTTCTTTGTCTTCCTTTTGACTCCTGTATTTTAAATAAATATCACATCCTGGACTTAATTTTTTATCAAAAATAACAGATTTGTATCATAAGTTCTTGATCAGTTTTTCGAAGAAACAAATATACATACAAAAGTCCTCTCCTCATCTTTATGAGAATCCAACTGCCAGTGAGTCAACAAGAAAGCAACAAGTTCCACAATTTAAGAGTGAGTTGCAAACTTCTCTCTGTGCAGTTTAGTCACTTATAGTTGCTGCATTTGTACACAAAGTTGGAAGATATCAGTGATCAAACTCAACTGTCATGATTTTCTCATAAACATATGAAAATGTCCATTTTCTAATCAGAGGGTTTTTGTGTAAAATGTATGTTCAAGTTACCAGTAGCATAAACCAGGAACCTGCACTATACTAAAGTCATGTGAACACAAAGGAATCGCACAGTTGAAATTATTATGATTTTCCAAATCCGATATTGATCATTATAAAAGTAAGAAACAACTATCATTATCATTACAAATTATTATATTTTTCCAAAGGAAAATGTCCTCACAGTTTCAGTTACTGTTCAAATCTCAGTAAGAACTCACTAGTTGGTTATAAAATAACACTTCTTAATTTTGTAAACATTTATTTAACACTTGAAAATAGGGCTTTGCTAAGAACATGACGCATGTTCACTATGTATATATTCATTTGAAACACAAGTTGAAGTCTTTGAACATTTGTGCTGCTCTCATTAACTATATTTATTGTGGACATACTGACAGACCAAAAATTGTGCCTCCCTGCTCCATGCCTGCCCCGAGCAATTTGCAATCCATAATGTTTGGCCAAGAGAGACAAACAGCAGCAGAAAGATAAATGTAGGCAGGAAACTGGAACCCTTTTATGCTCACAGAGTATATGGGAGCTAAATCTCTCCTGCACATCGTACTAACTCATTAAAAATCCATCCATAGGTGTAGAATTTCATCATTATTCCCAACTTCCAGCATAAAGAAAACACCCAGATATTAACATTCCTCTGCACAACACACACAAAAAGCCCCAACCCTTCTGCTGAAGGGATGCAGAACTGCACTCAGCAGTAACAAGTAAAGCAGAGACACTATTTTATATCCTCAGAAAATAAGACTTTACGTTCTTTGGTCAAGCAAAAATATAAATGGAAACTTCTTTGCTTCGATAAACAAGATCTTTCTTGGTTGTACAAGTCAGAAGATTTCTTTCCATGCTTTTTGTTCTGCTTCTGTTGAAAATGGTTCGGATATCACTGAGTGTGCGAGCCCAGAATAAAATATCTTGTCAAAGTGCCCCCCTCTCTGGGGACACAGGGAAATTTGAGATCATAACTGTACATAAAAAGCCAGGCTTGGTTGGTTTGTTGTTTTGGTTTTTTTTTTTTTTTCTGGGGAGTGGGAAGGGGAGTTAAATTTAAAAAAATCCCTTTCACATGGCACATTCCCTAATTCTTTCAGAGGTATAACCCTGCACGTGGCCAGAGCAATGTGAGCACTGAACGGCTGTTTACCTTCTGTTACAGTGCTGAGGAGGAAATTGAGCTCTATATGTTTTTTATTGGCTTGGGATGTCTATCTACTATCTGAAATTACTTCTATTTCCATATCCATTATGTGAATTGGATGTGGAAATTATAGTCTCAGGTTTCTTGTGGCATCTGCACACTAATGCTGATAGCATGTGGACTCAACACCCCTTGGAAATAATTGTATGAGATCACTCACACCATTACATTTGATGCATTAGGTCCATTACATACTCCCAGAGATCTCTGTCCTCACTACTGCAAGCTATATCCTTGATAGTGCTGATATCAAGGAGAGAAATTCACCTCTTATTTAATCATAATAAATGTGATATTTCAGGGTAAAAGCACTTCCTGAGGAAAATCAACTTCTTGGTCAGATCAGCAGATTTGCTGATCTCAGCCTACACAGGATGGGCATCTTTCTTCTCTTTCATAATAACAAACATCAAGAGGAAAATGCATTTGCTGATCATCTAGTAAAGTTGTTTGTGCTTTCTTCAGCCAGCAGAAAATCATATACACATTAGTCATGAAATGGTGCAAAGGAGGAAGTTCTGCTTTAAACAGGTGGAGTAGTTAAACCCACAAGCTGCATTTTTCTGTTTTTCAGGCTTAACAGATTCCCAAGAGACAATGGTAGTAGGAGTGTAAGTATGCATGTGTATACAGAACTACTCAGATTTCATTGGAAAATTCTAACAGCTGCTAAAACATGGCAATCCCATGTATAGCCATATGTAGCCATAGGTAGAGAAGTTCATGCTACGATTTTGTCAAAGAAGTTGTAAATCAGCAAACTTTTCTTTTCACACAAAATATCACTGACTTATTCTGAATTGCTTTGTTTCTGCTTTTTTCAGTTAAGTTTAACCCCACAAGCACTGCTCCAGGCTGCTGTGATTTAAAGCAAACATATACAATAAGTGACTTTCCTGTTATTTTGGTGGCTTGGTTCAAAATAAGTGTTATGAGTGTTTTTTGAACTTTGGAAAGGCAGAACAGTAGGACAAAAATATGTGCTCAGCTAGTCCCACACGTGAATCTGGATTTATGTGAGGATAATGGCTTCATCCATCAATTCCAAAGATGAAAGCCACATGGTAGAACAGGTATATATGGAATATATAGAATAGTTAGTGTGGGATAGTTCTTCAAAGTGCACTGTCAGTACCAGGAAGGAGGAAGAAGAACACCTGAGTGAACATGACATAAAATTAAGAATAGTTAGTTGAATTTGGACAAGTATCTGATAACTGACCCTTGTTCAATGTAAGATCAACTATGTGAGAAGTTAAGCTGCCATATTTTAGAAAGGCAGTCTATAATTTTCAAATCCATACCTTTTAGGTCCTAAAAGATGACTTTATTGAAATTTCCTCCTAGGAAGATAATTTCCCCACGGGAAACTGGAAGGATGTACTGCCTTTGACTTGATACTTTGCTTTCTGTAGACTATAACACTGCACTGTTAACAGGATTACAGTTTTCAAGGGCCTTTTAAATAATGCAAATGCCAAATATTCCAGGATTTAGGATAAAGCAGAGAAGGGGGGAAAGTTTGATTTTGGCTTAATTTCTGTGCTGTTTAGTATGATTTCATGTCCCTCTGCTTTGCTGAGTGTAAAACAGATATGTGAGAATTGAGGAAAGAAACAAGTTCCTCTAGTGCTTTGGTGACCAACAGGACTCCAGATGGGAATATTTCTGAAGTGTGTATGGTTTCATTTTGAATTTTTGAAATTCTATGCATATCAGATCATTTTAAACAGAGATACAATAAATTATTCAGATGCCCAACACAAACACGTTCCCCTTTGTTCTCAAAATTATATAACATGAAGAGTAAACATTTTCCCTATTTAACACAAAACGGTCAATTAAAACATAATGGGAAAGCTCACTCAAGAACATGAGACTCCAATAAACCCACATTGTTGGCTACTAATCTCAGTTCACAGACAAACAAAAAAGATAAAACCAAAATCCATCTTCACTGGCCATAATCAAACCGTCACCAAGATCAGAAAGACTGCATGGAGATTTTGCTAAAATACTGAAATTCAGGTCGAGAATATCTAGTGAGCTGGGACAGTGATTACCTTAACAGTGAGTCTTAACTGAAAGGATTTATGGATTTGGGGGAAAAACAAAACAAAACAAAACAAAAACCACACCAAAAAACCCAAGAGTCACATTGCATTTCAAATGAAAACACACAAAAGAGCAAAATGCAGTTTTCTTCAGAGTATGGGCTGAGAGGGAGCCTGCAAACTGAGACCAGTGCCAAGATACTTTGCATATCATTTGGGCTTCATTTCTTTTCCAAGATTTATAGGGAAAAAGGCAAGTAATTTTCTCTAGAGAGATTTTTACTTTTGAGTCTCATATTAAGAGGAAAACATCACAGAAGCCATAAGAAATTATTGATGAAGCTGCATTATTTCCTCACCATATGTTATTAAGTGACAAAACATCAGTTGAATATGACTTTTCAAGAAAGATTTTGAAAGACTCAGGAGCTTTGTCAAACTAGTATAATCCTCTTAGATGTGCCAACACTGAAATAAATTTTATTGCTTCTGGAATTAAGAAGTATAAAGTTGAATGGGGAAAAAAATCATTAAATGGTTTGATTTTGTGTGTTCTTTTTCCCATCAATCTCAAATGTTCGTATTCAGAAGAACTCTCATTTTTATCTCTCAAATTTTAAGTACCAGCCATCTGTATTACCCACAGTATTTGTGGATAGATAGATATGAACAGTGTTTATATGAACATCTTAGAAGAAATGCATTTGCACTTTCAGCTGTTGGAAAATATTAGTTGAACACGTTAAGCATGATAATATGAATTCAAAGTAGATGTCAGCTCTCATCATGTGCTGTCATCTAAAGAGGAACCCAAAATTACAGTCTAATGAGAATAATGACTGGGTTAAATCTGTGCCAATGCCCACTTTTATCATCATTTCATCTGTTTGTGACATCCTCTTTCAAAAAACAGACCTACACTAGTTACGTTTTATACTGAATATTCTGACCTAAACCTGCACGATATTACTTAGAGCTTTCAAGACTTTGGTGAGGCCATTCCCCTTGTATTGTGGGTGAGGTGTTAATGTGGGTACAGAAAAAAAGGGAGATTGGGATGGACAGTAAACTACAGGAGAGATTACAGGAAACAATTTCTGTTACATTTCATAGAGGATATCAGATAGACATTCAATTACTTTTTAGTGAAGGACTGTTAAAAAAAAATGGGAAACAGCACGAACAATACATTGACTGAGATTTAGGTGGTGGGGTTTTTTTTAAAAAAAAGGAAGGTTAATTATAAATGAGCATTCCCTGTGGATATCTCAGGAGATATGTCTCAGTCTGTTTCCTATGACAGGTGGTAGTGTAAACGAAATGTGGTATTATGAATTCAAATTGGATTTCAACTGCTCATCATTCATACTCTGGCTTTAGAACAGGCTGAGCCTATTATAGTCTAAAAGCCATAATGAAAATGGGTATCTTCTGTGCCATTTTCTAGTCTCTTTCCTTATTTTTTAAGAGGACAGATTTATGATGTTCGTTTAATATTTATCATTTCAGAAATGTATTATTCTGGGTGGTATACACGTGTTACTTTCGATTAGGTGAAGCAATAAATTCATACTCCATGGTACAAGTATAAAAATATAGCATTTGTGGGGGGTGGGCATTTACCACGGACAGGTGTCAAATCCAGAGGATTAGTTTTCAGTCATTAGGCACAGAAATGTTGACATAATGTTATGGTAGGGGTTACCAGTCTCATAATAGCTATGAGTCTTGGAAAAAAATATAAATGTGTATACTCCAAACACAGGCTAATTTAGTTAGTCTAACACACACAGAAGCCAAATGCAAACAAACACCACACTAAATACTCCAACCCCTCTGTCTCAATTTCATTTCTAGCCTCTTGACCTTCCAGTTTGTGCCTTGGTTCTGAATTATGCAATTTATAAATACATTTTTATGCCAGGATATCTAAGCAACAACACAGGCCCAGAGATGTCTCTGCTAACAATGCAGAAAGGGCACAGAAAGAAAACAAAACACATGATCATGACAGTGAAAAAGAGAAGCTACTGTAAGAAAGGTGAGAAATATTTACACTAAACTTCTCTGTTGTGCTCACTGCAGAACTTTTGGCCCTTATCCTCTTGCTTATCTCCTTGACTCCTACTCCTGGCTCAAAGGAGGAGTACAAAGTCTCACTGGAACAACACAGCTGGGAAAGAAGCATCTGCAAAATATGCTGGGATGGCAGTACTGGAGAGGTAGCAATCATTTTAGAGACACAGATACTGCAGAAGCAAAGGGTTCATAGAGATCCCTTCTTTCAGCAGGATCCACAAATAACAAAACTTGAGCATTCCACGGATGTAAACCATCCAGGTGACTCTGAGGTGACCATTGCTAGACATCAAGTGAAGGATATTGTTCATACACACAGACAGAGCTCCTTCTAGGATGTTAAAGCCAAAATTTAGCTATGGGATTCCCTAGAAAGTGTCTGTGCTACAGCCTCTGCTCAGTGTGAAGGACAGACAGATAGTGCTAATTAATACCAACAGCTGTGATGATTTTACAGCCACAGAAGCAACAGTGTGTTATAATGAGCCTCCATCCCACATTAATTTTAAAATAGAAGACTTCCACTCCCAAAATATTCACCAATATAATTTTTAATTGTTTGACTAGGAATCCATTGTTAGCATTTCATAGGTCTATCCAGAATAATTTAGTCTATCATTTGAAGTTCATTTTCCAATTATCTCCATTAACCAAAGCAAGTGAAAAGTGTTTGATTAAAAATTATCAATAGTATTTTTTTTAAAAAGCACCAGAACAGGCTTTTTTTCTTTACTATTCTTAGTAAAATACAATTGTTCATGACATTTGGAAAGATTAAATATAAATTCAAGAATAGAAAGGAATGCTCAGTCTTTCTGAAAATGGAAAGAGCTCATGTATCTTTATAATATTCCCCTAATTTAATGAATATATTCCTCATACCATCTGGTCTGACTCACTCAAAATATAACAAAGTAGATCACAATTAAAACATTACAAATCTAACACAACTTTAGACTGAACACTTTAGATTATACCATCATTGTTAAAAGCTGGGCTGTCAGTAATGTGACAGATGATTCCACGGAAGGTAATTCAGCAGATATTTTACAATGCTCTCTTTGTTAAAAGCATCTGTATATTGATTTCCATATTTGTATTTTAAGACAATCTTATGATTAGAAAACAAGAGTTCAATGTACAAATGAGGCATGGAATATCTGTCACTTGTCAGATCTGGACTGAAATACGGAGACATAAAAATGTCAAGAAATATAATATTTTACATCTGCAGTGAGCAATTAGCCAGGTAATTATTACTTGATTTCTTTTGGGGAAAAAAGGGCAGAAACTGGGGGAAAAATCACAGTTGGTTTAGTTTTCATAAGCCTTCTCTCTTTCCTTTTAAATACCAGCCCATTTGAAAATAGCAGCATCTTTTTGAGATATACACACATTCTTTCCCATTAAATTTTACTGTAATTCAAAACTAATTCTGCATTTTTCAGTATTAATTTAATTTCCATCTGAAATGCTTCCTCTATTTCTACAAATGGGCCTCACATTATCAAAGTCCACGACCAGGTCAAGAGATGAAGGAGAGACATATTAATTGTATTTATCTATTTTTGGTCAAAAGTGGTTCAGGTCACACTGACAGAACTGGAATCAATTTGTAAAAACCCTTTCTTGTTTATTCAAATGCAAATAAGTAAAATCAGAATGACAGCAATAATTACTGTTATTTCTCCTGAATACCTCCATACAGATAGGATGTGAAAATATATGGGCAGAAATATTTACTTTTCATCCATCCAAGCATCACCCCTTCTTTTAATGAAATACAGCACTGGTTTTTGTCACAATCTAGGTTGTTTTACTACAAAGTAAGCAGAAACCAGTAACTTGCAAACCACAATAGTCTTGGAAAAATGAGTGGACTTTTCTGCTTGATTGATCCCCCAAAGGCAGAATTCTCCCAAATACAGGTAGATGTGACCAGACTGCCAGTAAAAATTCACAGAATCACAGAAATTTTTCATATGCTTCCCCAAATTGTTACTGATAAAGAAACCTCCTTAATTTTGAAGATGGAAATATCATGATAGAAAAATATCCCCTGGAATAACCTTAAATATCACACCTTTATATGTATCTCTACATATACCTCATCATCGTCATATATATATATATATATATATACCTTAGAATACAGCAATATGTCAAGAGTGTTCCTCAATACTTATTGCAGCATAAGGAACTAAATGCTACCCTGGTCTATCAGAAACAGCAAACCTGAGGTCTTCTTGCCTTCTATATGTACATTTCTTTTTGCTCTCCACCTTTCAACAGAAGTAAAAGTCCTTAGTCATAGGGTTTACGAGAAAAGGAAAGTCCTTTTAAAATAAGAAATAAAAAAAATGATTGATGAATTGATACCACATTTATATTTGCACAGGACAGAGAACAGTCTCCTTCCTGGGTGTGAATGCAACCTATTGAGAATCTGTAGGGCATAATACGATAATATTTGTATTAATTAATTTTTTTGCTTATCTTTCAAAGCACAGAATAAAGGAGAAAGTGAAGTTAGAGACTGACATAGCATATTGTCAGTAGCATCCATTTTAGTCTAAGTTTGACTGTGCTTGGGCTGTAATGGAAGAACATATTTGCATATTATCACAACCTATCAGAGAATCAGTCCTCCACTACCCCTGCCAACACAAGGGAAAGAGAAGGTTCCCTTTTCTACCAACATCAGTTAATTTATCCTATTTGAAGTGCCATAGTTTTGAATTAGATGTAATTGAAAACCTGCAAAACAGGGTGAAATGGAGTTTTAGCTGAAAAAGTAAATAATGAGAGATAAAGTGATGCATGCTACCAAATACCATCTAACCAGATTCCCCCCAGTTAAACAAATGTCAGAGTATTGATCTGTTCATGCAATAGCTCAGGGGGCCTAGTCTTGAATTTCCTGTGGCTCTCCAGAAATCCAGCAGCAGGTCTCGTGCCTGGGCTGTGTCCTGTGTCTGCAGAGGTCTGAGCTGATGGAGGCAGTGGCTTTTAGGAGGAAGCCTGGCTGCTGCAAATGAGACACCAGCTATCAGGGGTTTATCTGCACGCTGAGATGGAACAGCCACCACCCTTGGAAGAGCATCATCACCTCAGCAGTCTGTTCCCAGAGCTGCTCCCCACTTCCCAGTGAACTCTCTGCTGTAATATATACACTTAATCCATAGTTCCTGTAGGTTTAATAAAAGGAGTCAAACACTGAGAATGGGCTAATGAGAAAAAAGACCACAAAGAGGATAAGGCAAAGCTCCTGGTGGAAAGGAGCTCCCCAGGCTGATCCCCAGCACAGCAGGACCAGTACACAGGGTGGCTACACTCTGCTGGAAGCTTCTGGAGGCACCATTTCATCCACATTCACCAAATTGTCTTCACCAAACTTCACTGCACGACTGTGGAGTTCAAAAACCATTCTGTAAGGACTTCTGTGACTCATCTGCTAATTATTTGGTTTGAGGATCCTGGATTAAAAAGTACATATCAAATGTATCTGTGACTCAAACTAGTCTATCTGGTGCTGTGTCACTTAAAAGGAGAAAAATCCAAAGCATTAGCATCATCTTATTTTGAATATTTGCTCAGCCTTTTGTGAGCTGTACTTTAGTATCTCAGGCAGGCACCACTTGATTTGTGAAGAGAATTTAGAGGCACAGGAGATATGCTAATTTCCCAGCTTATTATCCTGCCTGACTTCCCCTTTATTTTTTCCTTTTCTTCCTGTCATGAACTGAGAAGGTCCCAGATGGAATTTCTAAATGAAAGCATTTGTGTCCAGTGCTCCCTACAGAAAAACTGTTAAGGGAGAAAGTCTGTGGGAGTACAAAGATTGGGTGAGGAGTTAAAGGGAGAACAAAAGGTATCAGTGGGAATACAGATGAAAACAGGCAGGAACTGAGAAGAACAAAGACTAAGCATGAAAGAATAAATATTAACTGCCCTCCTATCCATATATGCCCTTTCCACAGAATATGGAGCTCCTCAAAACACTTTTTCCCCACTTCCCACTGAAAGAGTCAAATCTGACTTCTAGCTTTTATTGAAAAGTAGATAAATAGCTCTTGCACGAGTAACAATCCAAATACTTTTCAGTTATATTTGCTTCCAATGTGATAATAAATGCATTCCTCATTGAAAAATGTATTCAGCAGCTTTGCACCCTTTTCCCTTTTAAATGCAAACTGAAGAGAGCGGCCTCAGGAGCAGAGGGAGAGGTGGGTGCTCCGGCAGTGCCAAATTTTCCTGGCTGCTCTTCCACATCCAGAGCCAAGCCCAGAGCCCAGTTCCCCAGACTTAGGCCTGGCAAGGCACGCTTGCTCTTTCGCTTCCACCTCCTTGAGGTTTTATTGTTAAAAACTTCTGCTTATAAACTTCACCACCATAATTTTGTTACAAACACTTAGTGGAGCCAAGTGCATTAGGGCAATATTTTGCTTTTAGCTTACTTGTTCCTTGAAATGACCATAACGGGCAATAAAATCTGTTACTAATGTTTACCGTGGTTTAATCAACGCTAGACCACAGCAAAGAGCAGAATTGCTGATCCAGTGACCTCACTGTCCTGTGTTTAGATCCTGCTTGCTGGTGATTTATAACTGCATGTTCCCTGGCCTATATTAAAAGAGAGAGAGATGACTAACTACTTCCAGAATCATAACAGTAATTGGAAGACTATTCTGTAGCTTCAAGGGAAAGGTAATAAAAGGCATTCTGAAAGCCTCTTTCGCTGGAGGGGTAGTGGTAGGGTTTTGTGCAGTAAACCTCCGTGGCATGATGGAAAAATCCCACCTTTCCTCGTTAGAGAGCCACCCTGTCACCTTTCCCCCAAACCCCTGCAAGAGAAACAAAGAAGGCTGCTCTGGAACTGAATAGCACATGAAGTAACAGTGTGGCAACAAATGAGATGAAACACATCATCCCCAGCTCACTGTAATCACCGCCAGAAATGAGGCAGATGAATGAGGGACATCCACACAGGTTTTACAGCCTCCAGTATCTTACTTTTCTCCTTCCTGGCAGTTGCAGGGAACACATAATTACAAGTAGTGATTTGCATTAGAGAGTAAATGTGCATTTCTTTCGTTCTTCATTCACAGGTTAGATTAACTTTGTGTATCAAGACATACATAAAAATGCAATCATTTCATTGTCAGGAGCCTAAAGCTAACGTTAATTACAGTTTGAAACTTCGATTATTAATGCATCTTTACCTATTGAAGTGTGAAATAAGCAATAGTAGTTGGAATATACCAATTAAATTAGCTTTTGAGACTGGAATTCATAAATAGGATACTATGTTGTATTTACAGTTGAAATTGTAACACAGTGTTAAAGAGCTGGAGGGTTCTGTATTCTAAACAACAATACACCTTAACATTCATCCAAAAAAGAAAAAAAATATTGGCCTTTTTCCACACACCTATTGCCAAATTATAAATATACAACAAGCTTTATGTCCTGTGGAAGCAGATGCTGTATTTATTCTATTCAGTCAACTATTACAAAAATCAAATTTGCCTTTCTCATAAATCTGGCGTAATACACACATCCACACCCCTATAAAAGCAAATAGATTCTATAGCCAGAACTAAGCAAATGTTGAATACAGTTATTCAAGAACAATAATTCAAAGAATTAATAGAATTCTTTGTTAGCTAATAACTTTTTTTTTTGGTCCATTTTCCAAGTTTGTTCATTTCACTTTGTTGAGCTGGAAGGTCAATGGTAAAAAAATGTGTCCCCTAATAAGTTAATATCAAAAATACCTGGAGAAGAAAATGTGTATATAAATTAGAGGGAAGTAATAATATTTTGCATACATTGAAATTGTTTAAGGACAGAGAAAAATTAAACGTGCTTAAAAAAAGAATACTTTAAAGAACAACAGATTTCAACTTCAGTAGAACACACAACATTCCTTCCAGTTGTGTCAGACATTGCACTTCTACAAATTTACTACCTTTGGTTCAACCATAGAACAAAATTCCCTTCATATCTTCTGCTCCTCATAAATTCTCTTTGCTTTACAATACCTAATTTTACTGAATAAGTTATTTCCCTTTGTGCATTTCTTCTAAATTACTGTATTTTAAAATCAGCCTTTCACCAACTTTCATCTTTACCCTCCCAGTACCCCCATTTTTCTTCAAGCAACTTTTCTTCCAGTATAAGAAACCCAGGAAAGGCAGGGTATTTTCACCAAAATACACACTTTTAGTGATGATTGGAACCAGTCTACCATCAAAAACAGCAACATATTTTAGACATCTGCCCATGCATGAGCCCATACATCATTCCTTTGCAGTAGTTTAGAAGCTTAGAAATCTTCACCATGCACATTTTAAGTTGTGGAGTTTTTTAAAGAAATATTTTTGTGCAATAAATTAGTCATTATTAGTTACAGACAGCTTTAATTACAGGTACTGACTTAGACTGAAAGAAAAAGTCTGCATAAAGTGATCTAATAAATTAGATTTGAACAAGAAGCATGAAATGACAACCTGAAATTAGTAACATAAAAGCAAATTGTTCTCCAAATTTTCAAGTAGACCATAAGCTTAAACTTAAACAAAGAATATTTTTTTTAGTACCTCTTAGAAAACTCACTTCTTTGAAAGCGACACCAGGAACCTTGTTATTCATAAGGAACCAAAAAGTGGGGATGAGTGAACAATAATTAAGTAGCAATTCAGAGAAGGATTTTCAACAGCTTTCTGAAGGTAAGAGGACACTGGAGAAAAACATTAAGAGAGTGAAAATAATGTGGAAATAGTTTAAATCCTACAGAAGATAAAACTTAATCCAAAATAAAGTTAGTGACATGCACAGAAGACAACTCCAAAGAATCCTCATACAAAGTTAATTGATCAAAAAATTTAAATACATTTGACTTGGATTTATGGCTACTGGGGTCTTGTTTCATTGTATTGCAGCTCCCCAGTTCCAGTGGATGACAGGGAAGAGGCAGAATCCAAAAATGGAGCTGTGGTGATAGACAGTGCTTTAGAAGGAATCAATGATACACTAGATTAGTGGACAAACTGATTAATGAGTTACTTTGTCAGAGTGCTGGGGATGTTAAGGCAAAACTGCTGTTGGAATATCTGGGGGAATCTAGGGCTGAGCTGGGAATTGGCAGGTCCAGCAAAGATCATTCACTTTTATTTCGTGAGCACTGTTGCCCTGTTTCATCCCAGATTCAGGATGCTAAGATTGTTAGGATAAATACAATTCTCAAACAATAATGCCTTGACTCCAGCAACCTTCTCTTAAAAAAAAACATGCAAAGTCCTGTAATCAGACAGGAGAAATTCATGCACGAGACAGATTTTTTACCTCAGAGGTTTAAATCCCCTGATTTCTTTCCTCAGAGCCACAATGCCAGTGCTCTGGCACATTCTTACTGCCTTCCCCATCGTTTTCACCCGTGTCCGTCATGTAAGACACCTCTCCTGAAATAACAAAGTCTCAATGCACACACAGTTCACTTTTGGGAGCAGCTCTGGGCTGAATCTAAATTTTGGCTATCACCTTAAAAGCTTTTAATACTGCATTGCAACTTGCTCAGACAGGGGAGCGTAATCTCCCACCCCAGCTCTACTCACACCTTTTCCTCTTCCCTTCCTGACCCATTTCAGTGGGACTAAATCCAAACCACGGAATTACTCTCTGAGTCTCTTGACAGTGTGAAAAAGTTCAGGTCAAGTGAAATTAGAAAGAGCTTTGTGGAGCCAGTTTTCCTCTTGCTGGGGTGAGGCACAGCTTTGGAGCTTACATGTTCTGTCTTTATTTAATACCTGAAGGATTCCTGAGACCCAGCTGGAGAGCTCAGGGCAGGCAGGTGGAGATGCTACCGACTGTAGCTGCACCTCCCCATTCAGTGTTCCTGACCAAAATCAGAGACACAACCACCATGAAGAAGCAAACAGGTCAAAGTAAACCCAGTAGGACAAATACAAATGCCCAGCCACAAAATATTGGGGTTTCCTCAGAATATTGTGATGGCAGAGGTGACCACAATAGGCTGCACTGAGCTTCACAGGTGTGGAAAGCAGAGCACCTCTAGTTCCATCTTAGAGTCTGCTGTGTAGGAGGTTCACCTTGACCCCTCCTAAGCAAGTCAAAGAGCTCTGTATATCATATAGGTTAGAAAGTCACTCGGGGACTTCCAAGTCTTCTGCTTGTTCACTTCAGCAACTACACTGAAAATCAGGATAAGAGTTGGTACCCTTAGATCCAAACCTAATTGTGCCAGAAGCTTGTTTGGATGCCCCAAGTCCAGAGTCTTGCAGTGTTTGGATAACTAAACAAATGCTTTACCATTTACTATATAATTTAAAATATCTCCCAAACCTTTGCTGACAGGATCCTATCATTTATAGCTTGTATTTATTCTGTAAATCCAACAGATTTTATATTTCAACTCCTTTGCACCACACTGCAGAATCCATCCAAAGACATTGTGACTGGAACAGGCTTCAGTTCATTTCTAAAAACCTGCTGGAAAATTCATCTTGCTGAACACCTGTGCTGTTATTTCTGTATTTCTCCTGACTCATAATTACCTCACCTTTGCAAGGAAAACCACACAGAAGCAAAAGGATATTTCAAGTTACTAGGTCCTGATGGGATATCTAAAATTATTATAATCTTCAGAGGAAAATTTCAGTAGGACTCATCTCATTACCAATCTGACACTGTATTTCACACAAGATACAGTAACTTTGCACTAGGAAAGTTTCTGTTCTTTGCAATTTTTGATGGGACCATATTAAATTAACTTTGCAGTTTGAAATCAGCATAAATTTTAAAGGATAATGGAAATCTTTTTAATTTTACAAGCTTGTAAATTGAGCACAGCATTCAGCAGATCAGAGGCTTTGCACGTTCTTATTTGCTGTAAAGCAGTGGGAAACTTAATTTACCACAGTGATTCAGATATATTTAGGGTCTGATTTGGGAAGGTGTGCTAGGCATAGTAATTCATGTAAGTGCTCAAGTAGTTTAGCAGATGATATACCAAACCTATACACTCAAGGGAATTGGGTTGTTGCTTTTTACTGGTTTTCATACATGATGTCCATTTTCTTGGCTAGGATCCTTATTAACTTTGTCAATCTTCTTTTTTAGTACAGAAAAAACTTGCTCTCAAATTGCAGATGTTAAATTAGTCAACACAGCTTTCCTGTGCAAAACCAGCTTTTTGCACACCTTTCTCAAAACGTGAATTAATAGATATTTATACAAATGTTCATGAGCAGAAAGAGGAGATGCATTCAGTGGTATCAGTAAGTGCCTATAAAAATGTTTTCTACAACAGCTACACATTATGCTGTTCTTCAGAATTATCTGGCAAAATAAACCACTGAGATTGACCCTCGAGTGAAAGAAGCATCAAATACATTTTATTCTCTGTTATCTTGCCAATATTCCAATGACAGGTCAAAATGGGAAACGTATATTTAGAGATATTTAGTAGACATAAAGCTGCACAGGGTCCAGATGAGCCATAGCAATACTGTGCTATTACACAGGAAACTCTTGACTTTTAGGGTTAGAGCTTTACCATAATTAGGACTTATTTCTTCACAGTCACAATTGCAGATAAAATAATATTGCTTCTAGTTATGCTACTACTGTTAAATATAATTTTTGCTGTATTTAACTCCTTGTATTAAGGGGAAAGACAAAGTAAATCTGTCATCTAGCAACATTTCTAAGGAAAAGACTTATTTTTCATAGTTTGAAATATTAATAAAGTTCTTTTAAAAAAACCAGCAGTAAAAAAGAGTCACACACATGTACGTACATAAACCCCATAATTGTATCAGAAAAAGCCAGTAATGGAGTTGGACCAAGAAATCATAAAACTTGGTCACAGGTTCTATTTTGGACCTAAAAGAACTGCCTTAATGAAGGAGAAACACAAATGTCTTTATGAGAACTCATATATTTCAGTAATTGACAATTTCCACCAGAAAAATCCTATAACCTTTTAAAGAATTAGATGAATATTTTTCCCTGCTCTCCTACACCAATCCAGCTCAGGTTAAATATCTCTTGACCTGAAGATGTTAACTTTTCTTAGGCTTTGAACTAACTCTGAAAATTATTTCTTTTCTGCCTCACAGCCCACTACTGTGGCTCTAACCCTGACTGAGCACACAAGCCCATGGTCAGTGATTTCTGTACAATGATTTCAAGCTGTCAAATCTTGACACAAATCTGCTAAGATATGTCCCTGGGTTTTGGGAGTGTGATCATTTAGGTTAAATCTTTAAAACTTTGCCACTCCTGAGAAGCATTTAAACCTCATTTCTTCCAGGTCTCCTTCTCAACCAAACCCTTCTTTTCCTCTTAACTCCCAACTTAATGTCTCTTCAAACACAATCAATTTTTTGATGCTCCTCACTTTGCTGCCTGCTGAGAGCAAGTCCTTTTCATCTCCTGCTGTCTCATTTGCCAAGTCTCATTCCTTTTGCCAAGGACTTTGCTAAGTCTGGCAGTTCTCTCCTCTGAGCCAACCACACTGACTCAGTAAAGCTACCATGGAGGTAACAAAATATTTTCCCTGCTTTTAGAGAGCTCTGATTTCAAAGGCATTTGATGTTTAGAAGAGTAAACTGCACCTTTAAAACAACTTTTTTTTGGAAAGTGGGTATTCAAAAGGACTGCTGAATATCTCTTGGGGTCAAGCTTAAGTAGCAGGAACTTATGTGCTGCATTGAACCCCTGATTTGGAAAAACAATTTTGGATTAAGTTAAAAAAAATAAAAAGAAAACTACTTCTTTCTATTCCTAGAGATCTTTAAAAGCCCACACAGAAATGTATATGGTGTTCCAGCATCTGTCTGATGACCTGAAAATATAATGCAACTCTCAGAGGACTGCACAGGTTGCAGTAGATTTTCACTCGAGCAAGTTTATGGGTCATGTGCTTATGCTCTGTCTGATGCAGGTCAGAGCCACTTGCTCACTTCTTGAAGTGCTGAAGTGACTCATTAAATTTTGGGAAAAGGAAGAAACACTTTAAGACCAGCTTTTACAGCAGCAGGTAATTCTTGCTGTTTCACTGCATATTTTATCTCCATTTGTTGCTGAATAACTCAGCCACAATCCAAAGCCATTACACTCTTAACAGCCTGCCATTAAATATAACAACAACATCTCTCAGGAAGACATGGCACTGTCTGAAGTCATAACCAATTTTTTAAAATGACAATTAAGATGGAAAGAACTTAGCAACAACAGTATTGGCTGAACAGAAAAATCAATGAGGGCCTCTCCATTTTGGGCAGAATTTTAACAAATAAAGCTGAACTTAATCTTATATAAACTAGCCTGTCATGGAAATGAAAAGACATTATTGAACTCTAATGTCTTCACCAAGCCTAGTCTGAGGCTACCCATTGATATTTTCAGGGGATGCTGGGTGATGGATAGATTCTCTCAGCAGCTCTGAAGTTGTCTGGATGCCAGAAATCCCGTGGGCAGCTGCTGTTTGAACTTTCACAAGGGTCAGACTGCAGTGGTGCAGAGGCAGAACTAATGTAAGAGTAAAGCTTTGGGTTTGGGTGAGATTTTTCCTTCTGTGCCTTCTCCTGGGCACACAACATGACTTAGCACTCACAGAGCCTTTGAGCTCACAAAGGTTCACACAGTGTGAAGGAAGAAAGTTAGGAAAGACAAGGCTTGTTTCCTACCTGTGTTTTCTGAAAATGTGCATTAAAAACATCAATGTATATTTTCCTATATGATTGGAGATGAATATCTAATTAAGAGATCTATTTCCATTAGTAGCCATTAAGCAAGGCTATAGACCTGAATTAGCTCTTTTTTTCACTCCTGCATTCAAAAAAAGCATGTTTAAAATGGGAGGAAAAATTAAAATTATTAGAACTATTTGATATTCCGTAACCTGACCTTTCAATTTACTTAAATTATGAACACAAAAAGCAAGCGATGCTTTCTTAAGTTAGACCCACCCACATGAGAAGATGACTGGTAGGAAAGAGCTCTTCCATTTAGAAAGCAAAGCAGGAATTCTACCTTCAGGTTTCAGGTGGAAGAGAGAGCCAGCTGCCACTTAGAAGTAATAAGAATAAACAGAATGTCTTAATCAGAAGAACAAGCAACACAACCAAAATAAGCAGAAAAGCAACCAGTGCAACAAAGAAGCTCCTGTAATTCAGCTACATGCTTTTATTCTGCAACTTTACTGGGTGATATTCCTACTCCTTTGCAGGTGTAAATATGTCCACCTCGGTGACAATGGCTCATTAATGTCTAAAATCCCTGTGCTTCAGAGCTGAATTTTACAACACAATATCAAAGCAAGAGAGAGTACACAGTTTTCTCATAATCTTATTCAATCACCAGCACCATAATGTGACAAGAGTTTAATTATTTGAGGTATTGGCTCTAAATTCTCACTATCCACACACACCTAACCCTTTTGTTAGTACTACTAAATACTGGTTTCAAGGATAGCTTCTTTACAAAACTGCTTCTTCTTTTCTAGCTCCTACTAGAATGTGTTAGCTTGGTATTGGTCCTATTAGGAAGCAATATCTTCAAGACAGAAAGCTGATTCCTAGGGTTCAAAAATTCAGTGATGATTAAAAAAATCACATTAAGGTATTAAGTATGGCCATAAGTTAGCATCAAGTGACTTTAGAATATTTTTTTTTTAATTTCAGCATGATTTCAAAGCACTTCTCCTTCGTTCATGATTTAGCTTTCTACAGTTACATACACCACCATCTTGGTAACAGCAATAAATGATAAAAGGGTCTAAAACATGTAGTAAAAAACTGAATTACATCCAAATTGCCCAGCCTTCTCACTTAATGCCACTGAGAATCAGTAGAAGTGATAAAATCTTAAGTGAGTAGCATCAATTAAATGCAGTTATAATGAAATAAGCTGTATTATAATGTAATTTGAGCAGTGCAAACTGTTGCAGATGGAGCTTCAAATCAGGAAATGGTGCTGGGAGAGATTTCGAGCATAATCTAGATAAAGCTGCCTCAGTTCTTTTACCTCAAATGAGGATTTACAATCCCACTTTATTTATAGTAAAACCATTCTAGCTTCTCCACCTTCTTCCTTCACGCTCCCAAAATTTGTGAAGCACCTGCAAATGAGAGAGTACCTACAGCAAACTGAATTGGACCCATGTCTGAATGCAAAAGAGAAAAATCTTCAAGGAAAGGGATCAAGTATCCTTTTCTTTGAGCTCTGTCTTATGCTGCTTCTGTAAGAGAATGACTCCAAAGAAGGGATGCAGCTGTTTGAATATCAGGGAAATAATGAATAGATTTTATTCCATTTGTAAGCCACACTGGATCACTGATAGGAAATAAAACCAGAAAAGTGGAAATTGTCTCAGAGTACTGATGTGGCCCCAGAAGATTTCCTTCCCCATATTTGTTGCTTTGGGTTATGTCAGTTTGTTTTATAGCTGCAGTAATTTTAAATGCATTTTTCTCTCTTGTGAGATGCACTCTTTCAACTTTCCTTGAGGGAAGCTTGAGGCACCGATTTATGGTCAGATATGTGTGAATATATCTGACCATAAAACACACTGTACTTTAGTATTTACTGCTGGAAGACAGACAGTATTCCAGATTCAGTGTCTGAGTTATGTTAGCCCTCTTGCTGTATGCAGGTACCATAACATCCTGTTAAAAATAAACACATCTGGTTTATTCAATTATTTCTAAAGGTTTTGCAAACATGGCATTTCAACCTCCATTAATGGTAAAGGGAGACCTGCAATATTCCGATTTTACTTATAAAGGAATCTCAAGTCTGGAATTTTCAACCCATCCCTTGATAAGAGATGGAGCCTGAAAGCATTTGAAATTTCCATTCCCAGATCTACAACGGACAGTTTTCTTCTCCTTATAGTATATAGAAATTGAATTATAGTATTAAAGAGTCAGAAATGCATAGAAGAGAGAATCATCCATGCTGTAAATCCCAGAGTTGTTCTTTCTACAGTGCTGGGTTAGGAGCAAACACAATGAGAAGTGCAGCAGCCCATCTGTGAGGCTGCCTCGTGCTCAGGGGTTTTGTGACCATGAAAGAATGGGATGGCAGAGAGAGAAGGGATCTCCCAGCCTTGTGCTCCTGGCTCCCTCCACAGCCTTCCCAGCCAGACAGCCAGGCCAGGCTGGCAGAGCCAGGCTCCCCAGCACCCTGACTGAGGGGCTCATGGAGGGATTGTGCCCAGGACTCCTCCTCATCCAAACAGAGCATCCATAAAAGACACACTGCAGTTCTGATGAGGGAATTTCTGCACAGATCTCTAGGCAAGCCTCAAACACATCTCCTGATATCCCACAGCTACCTGTCAGCAGGGCATTCCCCTGTGGAGCACACACATGGGGAATATTACTTGGATTGAAGCTGTGCTGATGCAGGAACTTCTGTGTCAACATGAAATCTCATGTTGTATTATTACTCAACAGTAATACCTAAAGCTCCACCCTAATTTAAACTTGAGCAACAAAGAATGCAAGAGATATTTCTGTTTATAATAAAGCTGATTTAATTTCTTTTTAAGCAGGTTTCTTGCTCCTCTGATACTCTTTCTTCTCACTCACGTAGGGACACGCACTAGAAACACATCACTTCTGCCCTACCTGTAACAGCTCATAGGAAAAGTGGGTGAAAAGAAATCCAACCTGAAATTACTCTGCATTTGCTATGTAGTCATGTGTCATGTGACTGCCATTCTTAGCCAGTGGAAGTATAGAAGTAAATTATTTTCTTTGAATTGTGTTATTTAATGCATTAATATTTGAATTATAAAGAAATACAGACTCATTCATGCAATGTGACTAGAAAGAGTGAAAAATTGCTCTGCTTTTGTAATTACTTGCCCAGTTTTCAAATACCAAACCCTAGATGTGCTGTATGATCTAGACTTGTAACTTCTATGAGAAAAATAATAAGCAAATAATGCAGTGTGAGAACTTGAATCTTATGAAAAAATTATTGAAGGATATGGAGAAAACATACCATTTTTACTAAGATCTCAATAATATTTATAACAGTAGCTGTATAAAAATGAGACTTTCACTATATCAAGGAAAGAGCACCAGATTCTCATAAGATGATCTCTAAAGGATCAGTCCTTGTCCTTCCTATCATAAGACTATAAACCCAAGACTTGTGATTACAGTGCCTAAAAGAAAGATCTACACTGTCCAACACATCAAATGAAACACCTCTAATAATCTACAGATTTTCATTTCTGCTGTATTCTTCTGAAGACCATTACTGAACACACATCTGATAGAAAGTCCTGGCAAAATTGGTCTCTGAAACTTCTGTAGTTTCTGCTTTCATTGTCAATACCTGGTGTGTCAGGTGGCAACAGCCGTAGATGTCAGGGATGCAAAAGTGCTGCTTCTAACAGTGAGGTGGACAAAATATTTTCCTCAGGTAGTTCAAAAGTTGCCACCTGCCTTCAGCAGCATGCCTGTGTCTAGACTGATAATTAGGGCTCACTTTTAGGCTTCTTACTTGGAAGCAGGCTCTTTCTGTGGGAATCAGTCCTCTTAAGCTTTTCTGTGAGAGAAACAGCTACAGCCAACAGCTTAAAGCTGGCATGAGACTGCAGACTTCATTTAGAATAAATATGGCCTGAATTCCTGCCTCTTAACTGCTCTGAATTTAAGTGCCCTGCTAGTTTCATGTGCTGAGACATAATAATTTATGATCCAAACTTCTCTTCAAGTACAGTCAGGGTGACTAAGAACTAATTTTGGCACCAACGTAGCTGCTTAATGTTAAGGGATGAGTCAACAGCATCATTAAAAAAAAAAAAAAAGAAAAAAGAAAGAAACAGGAGAGGAACCACTTCTTTATAAAATAAATTTAGAAAGGAAATATTTAGCTACTGAAATCACAGACCCGTGGTAAGACAGTAATCTGAACAGTTATGATGGGCTGCCATTTCTCTGCTTCCCTCATGACATGTATGTCCTGGCACTGCCTACACACTTGCACAACAAGTTCCTGAACCTCCTGAAGTTATCAGGCATGCAAGCAACAAAAGTGCATACAAAGTTATTATTACTGTTTTTATTTGGATTAATAACTGACCTACAGGAGAGAAGACAGATCAGAATTCCACAAAAGAATTTGGGGAGGCTGGAAAGGGGGTCAAACTTGAAATAGTCCAATCTGAGCAGAACAGGGGTTCTCTGTTCCTATACAAAGACACCTGCAGCACTCCTGATGGTATTGGATATGAAATCCATCTTTATTAGCAAATGCCTGCTTTGCCAACCCATGGGTTTAGAGCTTCTGAAAATAAGATTTGACCCACAATCAGTCACACAATTTTGCCAGACTTGTTCATGTAAAAATTTCTTGTCTTCAGAGCAGTTCCCACAATACCTCTTGTTTAGAACACAATGCACATTATTCCCTTTTCCTGTGTTACAGCTAATAAGGTATGGGATTCACCACATCTGAGCTTTTACTGGTAAAAGTACCTCATAATTCAGAAGCTTTTCATATCTAAAACATCCAAAGTCCAACATAGACATCATTCTGACATTTAGGCAACTGCCTGCTTTGTTCAGTCTCTGATCCATTAATGGCAAAACTTCTTAATTTTTTGAATTGTACCTTCCTCATTCCTCCAAGACTTGAAAATGCTACAGCAAATTCCTAACCAAGAAGCTGATAGACTTTTATAGAATACTTGATTGAGGTATGCTTCTAATTTATTCAACTCCTCCATTATGTAAACGAGAGCAGCGTAAGACAAGTGGAACAGTTTGCATCACTTATGCAAGAAACCATTATGGAAGCCAGCCCTTGGACTGAAATAGAAAGCTTCATTAACAAGGTATCTGGGTAGCAGCAATAATAAACAGGCTTTTTTGAGTTGTTCATTACCTTTTAAAGAAATCTTCAAGAAAAAAAGGTACCCCTTAAATTTCAGATGGAAGAAAATACCAAGGGAGCCTTTTCAGCTCATTTGAAGTCTGAAGGCTATTGTACACATTTTTTAAACCTGATCAAAATTCAGTCTGCTGTTTGTTACTAAATTATGTATCTCTGAAGCATAAATGTGTTAGCTTTAGAAAGTTACAAATTAGTGTATTTCCATACAGCTTGGGAAAATATAATTTTAATCGCTTTGTTTTGGGTAGGAAAAATATTGCTTGCATTATAACACAGGGGAGCTGTCAGTAAACACGGTCAGACAGTTTCTTTGGCAGCAAGATTCTCAGAGCCTTACAAGCAAATTACCTAGAATTATTAACAGTATGCCATATAATGGCTGATTTTATTTTTTTACAGAAATATACATTTTTCATTGACTTCTGTTTATGAAGACATTTGATTTTAATGTGCTGTCTTTTTATTCTGTAAGAAACTGCTTTGATCCAGACTATTGGTTTGTTCTATGTCTACTTGATTCTATAAAACTATAAACTCTGGGCATTTGTAACAGAATATTTTCCTACTCATTTATCTTATAGTGACAATTTGGTTCCACTGCCTAAACTGTTCAAGCAGAACTGATGACTTCTGAAAGTGCCATCAATAAAAGAAATAAGGGCCAACTGTTACTGTAATCAGGGAATGTTGCCATGGATTTCAGTGGCCTTAGGATCAGGACTTATGGCAGGAGATAAGAAGCAAACTAATTAAAATAGATGACATCTAAGAAAAAAAATAATAAAGGAGAGACAGTAGAAGGAACTAATGGGAAAAGGAAGGAATTAAAAGAGTTAAATCAGGAAAAAGATAATAAAAGTCAGAAAAGGAAGAAAACTGGATAATTACATTGTTAGAAAATAACATTTGCAAAAGGAAAGAAAACTAAGAGAAAAAAAAAGTATGGATTAAAAGACAATTCCTGTCCTCAAGCATCTATTTTATCAGCTTAACAGCAGAATCCCAGGACATGTCACAGAAGTTCTAATTTCTAGTCTTCAATGCTGTGAAAGGAAATAATGACTTCAAACTGGAGCAACAAAAGGAAAATTAAAGACTAGACCACAGCTTTTATGTTATCACTATTTATTTGCACTAATGACTACAGTATTAGAATCCATCCCATTTTTGACACCTGCAATATGGTTTTGCTCACAAGCTTCTTGTGTCATAGCTATTGTTCTAGAGGCTGGATATGTTTATCCTTTTTTATCTACAGGATATAAAGGAATAATGTGATTTAAGCAATTAGTAGCTGTGTAGAGAGAGGATTATTGATGATGATGATCAGAACTTGTGGTTTTAACAATAAATCTACTGAGCTAGCAAACAAAAGACTTACTTGAGCAAAATCTGGAAATCTGAAGGATGAGTAAAAGCTACAAATTTCTTTGTATTTATCCTTTTTTGTCCATATAAGTAAGCCAGTGAGTATGATGGCTGATTTCTATTTCTGACATGACAATTGCAGCTCTATTCAAAATATATGAACAGCAAGAACAGAATCAATGACAAGGATATTTTTGTTCCTTTTTAAGAACTCTTTTTGTGTCATAACTTCAGCTTCTTTGAAGCCATTTCCTAGTGAAAACTACTTTAAACTGCAATCTGTCTTTGCAGACTAATCTTGCTAGCAAGACAGGCAATGTGACCTTGCATCCTCTTTTCTGATAGAATATTATTTAATTTGGAAAAGTGAAACAGGTAAAGCTTTGCCTCTCACTTATCTTGCCTATTTTTTAAGCAATTCAATGCTTTTAAGCAATTTCTAAGCTTTCACTTAGTAGTGTTGCAAGGAAATGCTTAAGTGCAGCGTTTGAAATAAGTTTTTTTTTTTTTGTCACACATGGCACCAATGCCATGTCACATTTTCTTGCCAGTCCAAAGTCTACAGCAGTTACAGGGAAGGCAGCAGTTCACATGGCTTCTATCTCCATGGTAACTTGTTTACAAGGACTGAAATACATGCTGAAAATTCAAGGTTAGCTTTCCCTTTGTTCCTGTTTTGATGTTTTTGGCAATATGAATAATGTGGGCATAATCCTAAATCCAAACAGCTTCATGGCAGGCTGAGTGGCAACAAAACTCTACACAAAATGTGCTTTCAACACCCCCATTAGAAAAAGAGAATTCAAAAGGCTGCTTAATCAGACCCCTCAGTTGCCTCTTCCTTTCACACTCCTGAACAACAGTCCTTATTCTGCATTTCAGTTTTATATCAAGGAATGAGGCTGTCTAAAGATTTCTGTTTCTCTGAGGTGATAACTCAGGGCATGTGTGTGTCTGTGTTGTATCCATATCACAATCTAAAGAACTTGCTTTGTCTAAAATCATTTCAGAAGTAGAAATGAACAGGCACCTTTTCAGAACTTAAGCTGAATCACATGATGGGAATCTTTTGTGTTCAAAAAAATCAAACTTACTAATAGCAACACACTGCAATTCTGTAATTTCTTATAATAATGCTCCTGTAAATGTTTTAGGAGGTTTCTGCAACTCTCACTCAGGGAAAACAATGTTTTGAAGAATGCTCCACCAGAAAAAACAGCAAGGACTAAGGTGACCTTGCTATCTCACGTGATCAGTTTAGGTATGATTAGAAATCCCCAGCATTCATGCAATAAAATGGTTGAAAGAAACACCTTTTACAAAAGTTGAGTTATTTTTTCTTCTAAGCAGATTAAACATAAAGAAGATAATTTACACCATTAATAAGACACCCTCTAGTTTGGCTTTATCCAGTTTGCAGTGAATAGCTCTGATTTTTCCTCAGCAGCTGATGTGCTTGCTTACTGTATGTTTTCCAAAACAGAACTTTAAAAAATCAGCTAAAAATGCATGTAACCCCTTTGATGGCACTGAATGCAACATGTCTTGTTACAATAAAAGGTTGGGGGGACTTTTGCTAAAGTTCCTTTGCAGTACTTTTTTTTTTTTTTTTTTAAATCACCTCACATCTCCTTCCTATTCATTAAAACTGGAAATTCCTATCACTCCCTTTCTGTTAGAACAGAAACTCTATAAAAATGGATAGATAAAATTCACCTTTTGAACAAGGCAGTTACTTTATAGCTGCTCCATCTGATACACAGTTCCCTTTCTTGATGTGCTCATTAGACAAACGGTTAAAAGCTGCCAAGCTGCTGGATAGATCAAATTCTGCAGCTTTTGGAACTAAAGCTACTGAAACAAGGAAAGGCATTAAGAATTCAGCCACTACATTAGGATTGCTATCTGAAACAGAATATTCTGTGTGTTCACAGCTACACACGCAGAGCTCAACTCTGGCCGTGCAAAGAAAGGGAAAAAAGATATTCATTTAGCTCCAGGTCTGAGAAAAAAAAGCCTTTAGAACCATTACTGTCCAGTTTTAGCTTAAACTAGGAAAAGCTCTGTTAGTACCACAAATGTTCTTAGCTAAATAATGCTTATATCACTTTCCTGAGCAAAACAAATGCGTTTGGGAAAGAGCAGCATGGAAATATCTATATTATGTGTTTCACTGATACAAAATGAATACTAATTGTAAAATCAATGTGCATTCGGAAAAACTGCAAATATGTTCTGAAAAATTTTTTTTACTAAAACTTTCTATCATCTACTGACTCGCTTTACCTCATGGAATACCTTGTAATTGTATTACATTAAAAATATGAAGCATGTTAATTAAATTAGCATCCATCAGCTGTTGAACAGGTATTTAATGGATTAATAGGACACTTCACTTTTTCCTGGTCGGCACTTCTAAGTGAAAGACTGAGGTTTTTGCTCTGTAAAGGAATACTTACAATGTGTATTTGAGGTGCAACTCTTGTTCCCATTGCCATATTTCCTAATTGACAGTGAGACTGTTGGGCACTGCTGCCATCCCAAGTCAACAATCTGCACACAGTGGGACTTTGTCAACTGGTCCAGCAAGGCTGACTTGGACAGGTCTTTTATAGGAACAGTGTAAGCATAAAATCAAACATACCTTCATCCTTCCTTTATAAATTTCTTTATAATTTTAATTGAGGTTAAAGACTTGGATAACTTAGACACTGTTTGCTAGCAAAAGGCTTTTTAAAATAATTGCTTTCTTCCAAATTCAGCTCTCCTTTCACATTTACTATTCTATAATGGCACGGCTGAAATGTGAAATAAAGCGCTGTGGAATTTCTTCGTCTGATAAAAGTTGCTATCCTTGGTTGTATATTATTTTCTGTATTGCAAAGAAATCATAAGATCCAAAGCTTTTTAGTTGAAGTGCAAACAAAACAGTGAAAGAAAATAGCTTTTGGTCCCTTGATGCAGTGCCTGACAGCTGACTCGGCATAGCACAATGAACAAGACATGCCTCGCTTGAGAAGAGACAGAAAATGTCAGTTGGGGCTATTCATATAGTGAATAGGATGTGATAACCTTTAAATACATATAAACAATGTGTCCTCACATACTGTACTTTGCTGTTCTCTTCAGAAAGATACTGTCCAACAGTTCTGCCTTCGGTGCAGAAAGCAGTTTGCCTGCCTACCGAAAGTTAATGACTTGCTTCAAAGAGAAAAATAAAGCTTTCTAAAGACCTAGTTAGTCATCATGGCAAGGAGAGGGAGTCAGAACTGAGATTACTGAAGTGGTCTGAGTACCAGAAAAATATCATTCCAATCTGAATCAACAGTGATGATACATTACAGAAGGAAATGCCAATATGTGCACACAAAGCCATGACTGTTCACAGCCTCCCTCCACTTCTGTTTACAGAGGAAAACCAATCCCCCAATCTCTAATTGATTTACAGTGTTAATGAGGGAAAAAAATTTCTAGATTTGGCCCTGAAACTTTGCCTGGGGTTAGAAACCCATCAGTCATGCTCTTTCTATCTCCAATATTCACAGTCATTCATGAAGGAGCTGTAATTGAATCTGTGCATGTGGCAATTGCCCCCCTAATGACCATGAAAATCTCTTGTGTTTATCACTGTTTAAAAAAGCTGTGACTAATTTAAGGTGTCTGGATTATTTTAATCTTTAAATGTATATATAGATTCTGATTTTGAGAAAATCTACATTTTTCCATCTTCAGATAACACAGTGGTGCCTTCTGAAGGATGAGTCCTTCCAACTCCCATCAAGCATTAGTTATGCCTGGGGAAGATTGTAGTGTGTATTTGTTTCTAGTATAATCATTTGGAAGAGATATATGAGTTTGGGGAGACCAAAGTTTGAGGAAAAATGTAGTACTTTAAATAGCTGCAGCTAAAAAAAGTCTGCAAAGATGTCTAAGTGACAGTATTTGCTCTGGGAAAATACAGTAAAATGACTGATTTACAGAAAATAGTGTAGAATTGTGGTGCTTAAGAATATAGTAATGTAAAAGTCTGGATATACACATATTGAAATAAAGTAGCAATAAGATTAAAAGTAGCTAAAATTAAAACAGTGGAATGAAAACAATATTTGGATGCTATTGAATCTGTTGATTAACACTGGTTCACTGACTGTTTTACAGAGTCCATCAAAGCTGGGAAGAAGTCACAAGGTGTTCATTACATTTACATTTATTTTGCATAAATTCAAACATCTGATGCAAAAATAAAGGAATGAAAGTGGAATCTTGGTCATTAAGTCCAATCACAGACTGTAACAGACATTTTCATTACATAAGATCATTCACAAATTTTTCAAGGTTCATCACAGAAGTATCTGGTTCTGCCCACTGTTCCACCTGAAAGACTATTTCAGAAATCACCATTCTTATGGTCAGAAATCCTCTGATTTCTGCCCTGCTTTTCTTTAAGTCTGATGATACTTATCTGCCACCATGCCATCATCATCCTTCTCATTAAATACCTCTTTGCCATTCACTGTGTTTATTCCCATAATATATTTACAGAAAGAAAATCACTCTCCATCTCAGCCCCCTCCTTATGCTACTTTAGGCAAGCCAAGTTCATCCAGTTTGCTGTGGCACCACAAGATTCCCACTTCCCAGGTCATTCCAAAAACCCTCTTGGAGTATTTGACAGTCCCCCCATTCTACCCGTGAGTTACTCTCTGTCAGGAATGTTGCAGCATTCCTGACCTCTGAGCACCTGCAAGGAACTGCTTTCTTTCTGCCTCCCTTTCCTTGAAGAACCAGAAAATATTATCTGTTTCTTATAAAATGTGACATATCTATTCCCATAACAGTGATGACTGATGTTGTACAAATAATTGCTTTTTCGGTTTGGTGGCTAAGCCAAAACACGTAAGGAAACCCAAGCAGAAATATTTCCTGCCCAAGTCTGTTGCTAAAGCACAGAATAACTTGTTTCTTTCCAAAAGAGAAGAAATTAATCCATGCTTTTTTTCCCCCGCACAATAAACTAATCTTTATTAACATGACCTGAGTTTAAGTCCCTTTCTTGCTGAGACACCTATGTCCTGCATCCCAAAAATGTTCTAATAACCAAGTTTCTGAACAGGTGAACACTATTTCTTCTGAGAGAGTTCATGGCAGAGCTTCGTGGCTGAGCAGTTACTTTTTTCTGTGATGCATGATGACATTCAAGACTCAGGTCACCTCTCTACCACCTAAATCAGCCTCTGTAATTTGGTTGGGCATGTTGCCTCTCATTCCTTCCTGACAGACCTGTGCTATTTGATGTGCAATACTTATACCTTCACCAACAGGAGGGAGGCAGCCTGTATCCTGAAAATTTCACCAAGCTTAGACAAAAATTCAGGTTCATTCCCTGGCTGAGTCAGAGACTGCAAATATTGCCTTAGAAGGATAAAATCATAGGGGGTTTTTTTTCGGCAAATTTACGCGTAAGTCTTGTCTAATCATGTATATATTTGAAAAATACTACTAATAATTAATTTATAGACATTTATATATACACATCAACACATATATATTCTTGCTTCTGGTGGGTGACTACCTTAAGCACACATAAATCTTGACAGGTAGGATTATCAATGCAATTGTTTCAAAATAGCCACAGATTCACACATCTTGCATAATTTTGCACTTAGACAGGAGTGTAAATTTTCCTCTTCACCTTGGAAAATCAGAAATTTAAACCCCTCTTCAAACAATCTACTTATTTTTGATTGAGGAAAAAGTCTGACAGTGGTTTTTTTCAGTATAAAAGGAATTATGACAACATCTTTCTTATTTAAATAAGGTTTTACCAAAGCTGACAACTTTAAGTACCTTAAATTAGGCAATTGAACCCTGTCCTTGAAGAGGGAGAAATGGCAAACAACACTTAAGCAGGGCTAAGACATTCAAATCTATTTCGGAATTCCTCTTGTCTACAGCATTAAGCAACAGAGTTGACCTTTAGCCTAATGATTCAATGGAGCTGTACAACTCTTTCCAACATTTTAGCAATTGCACCTTTGTTTTAGAAAGCTGGCAGTGTTTGACAGTCACTGGATTCAGCACTTGACTTCACTTGCCCAACTTCTGGCCTCTCACTTCCTGTGACTGTCACTACCCCTTTCTCCCCTCCTTCTCTTCAGCTCCTCCTGCCTGCCCCCAGTCTGGCTCTACCACCACTGTGGGACTGCCAGCATGGCTCTGTCACTGATTCAAACCACACAGCCTCCAAAAAAATTGGCTCTGCTGTTCTGGGTTCCCCCAGCTCCTGTACCAGCACTCCAAAGGGCTCAAAATTAGTTTTGAGCCCTATAAGTTCTCTCATCCGTCTAGTTTCACTTGTAGGGCTCAAAACTAATTTTTTTGGGGGTGGGTTAGTTTTCAGCCTTACTGGTGCTAATCCACAGACTGGGTCTAGTGGGCTGCAAAACTGCACCCTGGACTAAGCAGGTCTGGCTTGCTCTGATCAGCTTTTCTCCCCATGTGTTCCATCACCAGCCCCTCTACCCCCTGATCCAGCCCAGCTCCAGCTGAGTTTGCTGGAGACACCATACAGATGTGTACCTCTTCTCAGTCCTACCTCTGCTTTACACTAAGACCAACAAACAAACCACAGTCTCCTCCTGTTCCCTCTCCAAGGCACGGGAGGCAGCAGAGCTCCTGTGTGCAGTCACAGGGGCTGTGCCATTCCCAGCCGTGCCTGTTCAACCACAACCTGATGGCCAGAAGAGGGAACAGACCATTCTGACTTACCCCTCAGCACAAACACTTGTGTGTGTTTGTGTACACACAGTCTATACATACCTAATGTATTCTAAAGAAATAGACACACCCCTTTGAAGATTGAAAATACAAAATTTCCCAGAGTTACCCAAATGTTTTTGTTAGGAGTTCAGGGTATAAAAAGATAATAAGTTGCTACAATTTCTATTTAAATAGTACATATTCTGCTCTGTTCAGTCTGCTGTTTTCACAGATTTGAAGATTTAATGGCACCCACTATAACCCCCAATTTTCAATATTCAATGTCCTGTCTTGCTCCTGTTTTAGTCAGTGGGAGTTTTGCTGTTATCTCAGAAGAGCAGGGGCGAGCATGTGGTTAGTATGGCATTTGCACAATATTAAAATAACCTCTCATGATTGGAACACTGTGCCACAGTTAATTAAATATATGAATGACTTGTTTGAACAATCTTCTGTTTGCATTCTGGACCGTAGCCATACAATCTGCTGATGGTGCCAGGGTTATCTCTGCTTCTGCTTAGACTTTCTCTGGTTTGTTCTGCTTACTGTGGTTTGTTAAGCATATGTTCTTGCGAGTGTTTCTAACCCCAACCTCCACTTTTTTTTATACTTATATAAACTGAAAGTGACAAGCCATTTGTTTACTGTGGTTCTAAATTAATTAGGATTCTCCAAGGCGTATTTCATACTGTTTGCTGCGGATCCAGTTTACCGAGCGCTGCAGCAGCGCTCGGCACCTTCCACGCAGCATTTTTTAGAGGATCTCAGAATATTTTGTTAGAGAAAGTAATTATATTATAAAAGATGGAGATACAGAAACACAGAGAGATGAGGTATTAATGCACAGCTATTCAGTGACACAACTGAGAAAAGAAGCTTGAATTACATTATATTCATAACTGATGAGTAATTACTGCAATGATGATGCCACATGCTTAGTCTCATGCCCCTAAGCACATCTTGCTACAGCAAAGATTCTTCCAGATCAATGAGATGTAAAATAGAAGATACTGAGGTTCTTACTTTGTTAATTCCTTTATTTCAACCTCAGCTCAATGGCATTTGTCATTGCATTGACATGATTTGTATGGGACAACACCACACAAGATCTATAGATCTGTGTAACCCTAAACTCCAGTGTGGCCCCATGGAGAGAGGAGCCCACTCTGGAGCAAGTTTGCTGGAAGGACTTTTGACCCATGCTGGAACATGTTCCTGACTGACCCCATGGAAAGAACCCATGTGGGAGAAGTTTATGGAGTGGCTCCCATTGCATGGTCCCCAGGCTGGAGCAGGGGAAGAGTGTAAGGAGTCCTCCCCCTGAGGAGGAAGGAACAGCAGAGACAGTGTATGATAAACTGAGGAACTGACTGCAGCCCCCATTCCCTGTCCCCCTGTGCTGACGGGGAGGAGCAGGGATGGAAAACTGGGAATAAAATTGAGGCCAGAAAGAAGGGAGGGGTGGTGGGAAGGTGTTTTAAGATTTGGCTTTATTTTTCATTATCCTACTCTGATGTGACTGGTAATAAACTAAATTCATTTGTCACCAAGTCAACTCTTTTGCCTGTGATGGTAATGGGTGAGTGATCTCTCCCTCTCCTTATCTCAACCCATAAATCTTTCATTATATTTTCTCCCACTGTCTAGCTGAGGGAGGCAGGGAGGCATCCAGCCACGGTAAACCCCCCCCACACTGTTACTAAGTACTAGATCATTACATGCATGCAAGCAGGAGACAAATTAAATATAATATAAATGCACATTTTAAATAGGTATTATAACTGAAAAAGTCTGATTAAGAACTAACCATCCACTTTAAAAAAATAAAAATAAAAATTATTCTAGTTTTATGCTCAGTTTTATTTGCTTTCTTTATACAAGAATGGTCCTATCTCTAGGCTTAAGATATTTGTTCAACCCAGACACAAGGCACAGCACCTGTTAATAAAGAATGTATCTCTTCCTTCTCCATGCAGGATTAGGCTGCAGTAGGAACATATTTACATTCTTCCCCTAGAGCTTGACTTCATACCAGTCAAAGGCTTGATTCAAATGCTGAAATCAGCTCATAAATCAAATCCAGGTTCATCAGAAACAAATCTTAAGTCATATAATATTATAATAGAGATTCTGTGATAAGAAAGATCCAAAATGAGCTAAGAACTGTGGGGAGGGATTCTTTATCCAGAAGCTATAGCTAGGGAAAGATTTTCTAGAAAATTACAGTGTAATTGTTTTCTGTAAATGGTGCAAAATCTCTCTCTCTATGAAACCCTTCCTGCCATGATCCCTTCCAGCGCAACACTCTTACCACTATCCAATCATTATCAACCTCCACCCACGACTAGAGACCTCATTTCAAAGAGGAAAAAATAATAGGGCTCCAGACACTCTACTACAAATCCTGCTACTACTATAGATTAGATTGTGAAAGACAATGGTACTGTAGAATCATACAGAATACAGTGAATTTGCCTTAAAATCTATCAGATATCCACAAAAACCTCACTAGAATGAGCCTAGTTAAGTCTTCTCAGGAAAATTTCATCCCTTAAAAACAGCTGCACAAAACTGTGAGTCACAAGAGGAGCTGGTTGTCCATGCAGGTCAGGATTCTAACTCTCAGCTGTGCTGGTTGCTGAGGAAAAGAAAATACTCCACAGGGCAAGCAGAGCACAGAGAAACCCTCCCCAGCTTTCAGTAGCACTGAACTCAAACATCTTTAAAACAAGAAAAAGCACTTAAACTGATACAGACAAAGTGCAGACATCCTTCTCTGGGAAAATACCTGTTTGTCCAAAGCAAATGCCCATGGACAGGATGATTCTGACAAAATTGCACAGGGGAAAAACAATTCAGGAAAAAAAAAAATTGGAAAGGCAAAGCTTTTTGTTTAGATCTTTCAGGAACATGTGGATCTCTTTTTCAGAATCCCTTCACCTCCTTTTTCTAACACCGTTTAATGAAAAATAAGTCATAGAACTGAATAATTCCCAGGAATTTATTTTTGAGTAAAATTTCACTCTTATTTTAATGATATTTTTAAATGGAAGAAGTGTAATTAAATCCCAATTAAAAAAGAGAAACATCTGGTTTTTGGTCTACCTGAACTGTAGGAGATGTTAACTGTATTCTTTTAGCCATTAAAACTGCTGTTACATCTCTTATGTCTATAAACTTGCTCCCTTTTTAATCTGTTTTTAAATGAAAAAATTATATTAATAAAATAATCTTGTTAGTCCTAATGTCCTTAGCAATGACCTAAGGAACAGTAAAGAAACAGCATCTAACAGAGATCTAGCCTCTCCTAGAGAAAACTACACGTAGGTGCTCTATCTGATTAAGATGCTATTCCATTAGCCATTTTGGAGAGGAAGTCTCTCCATAATAATTTAAAAATCAGTGTCAAAAGCCATTCATCAAAATCCCCCTTCTAGTTTAGTTACTTACCCTCAACTTTATGTACACAAATCATCACTATTACTGTCAGAGCAGCCGTGAGTTCATCAGCAATATTTGGCTTCCTGACAGTATTTATTTGGTTTTTTGTTCCAATTACCACCTTTACTGCCTGTAATAAGTTGTCCTGCCTTGGTTCTACATTGCCTCACTCTGTATGTTCAGGAACAGCAAATACCTCCACTTCACATTTTTTTCTCTCTCCAGAAAATCCATCACTGCACCCGGTCCCAGACTGAACCAGTAAATTGTGTGTTTGACCCTGAATGCTGCAGACCACTGGAAATGATGATGGCCCAGTCCTTGACAAGAGCAAACTTGTCACAGTTTGGGTTAATTTTGAAGACATATGTGCCCAGACACTCAACTGGGGTGGCATGTGGGCCCCAGTGGGTGAGCACTAAAGACATTTTTCACTACAGTGCAAATGAAAAGTAAGCTGTGAGTTGTAACTCTCCTTTCACAGTCCTTCAGAGTTGAAGTTTTCAAGATTCTTATTTCATGATTAGGTTTCAAAGATCAGAATACCATTAGTGATGAAGCAGCTATTGTTAGAACTGCATTCAATGCAAATCAAAGGAGACCAATAATATCAGGGAAGGTGCCTGGCCTGCAGGAACTTGCATTTCACAGTCATTTTTTGAAACTATGAGCAAACTAGAAAGGGTAACAAAATGCCCTTTGCCTTTGCAAATTGTCCATAATGTAGGGAAGACATTAGAAGATGTGTCTTTAGGGTAAGAAGATTTGACAGAGTAGCTTTCTCAGTCAGGTGTTAAAACACCATGAAGCCCTGGCTGAAATTATTTGGTCTGCTTTTTGCAAGATGGTCATACCCCAAAGTGCTCAGTGACTCACCTCCTGGATTTTCAGACTTTTTCCTTTCAGAGAAGGTCTGGCTGCTCAGCTTAAACCAACAGTTAATCAGAGCACTCAGTCACCTGTGTTTTCAAAACACAACTTCTGAATAGTGGATTTTGTTTTTTAAAGCTGGACCAACTCTGGAAATCATATCCAAGCATTTCAAGCCAGGCAGACAAAAAATAAGCAAAGCAAACCAGAAAATTAATGGGCAGTTGGGGATAATTTGATTTTAAATGAATTAAAAATACACAAGAATTCTATTTCAGCCCTGAACTAAGAAACCACTTTTTTTTTTTTTTTTTGCTGTTTACTACTCCCTTCTTTACTTTCTTCATCATTAAACTTTTACAATACCAGAGGTCAGTGTTGTACTGATAAGAATCATTGCCATTACAAATTGGTTTAATACCAGGAATGTGTTAGAAAAAATCATCATCAGACAGCTTCCAATGACATTGCAGTTACACAAAAGGCCACTTAAATAATCTTTCACATGTATTTCTTATCTTTGAAGTTCTAACAATCTTTCAGCATTTGTGAGTGCAGGTGTGCTCCTACAACTCTGCCTAAACTTTCTAAACTAGTTAATGTTTCATTCCTAGAAAAGACCAGCACAGTCTTGATTGGTTTTGAAGCTTAGCTATAACACAAAAACAGAGTACTTGTCTGGCATTCATCTGCTATCTGTCAGCCTCCACTTGTTTTCTAACACGGTTCATTTTCTACCACTTGATAGAAATACAGAAAAGACAGGCAGAGAGAATGTACTGAGGGAGAACAGAGAAAGAATAAAAGAATTATTTACAATTATGCCAAGCTTCACTTAAGACAGCAAGTGAGAACCTTGCTCAGAGTTTGATGACAGCGTTCTCATGTGACAACTTTTAAGTAAAGACAGTTCCAGAGGCCACAGAGTTCCAGCACATAAAGGTATCTGGAGTTTGCCAAATATTGTCTATGTCATATCTAAGGATTAATAACAAAACGTTTTCACCATTCATGACACTTAAAGTAATATGAGGAGCTCCAGAGGCAGAAGTCTTCCCTCAAGAATAGAAAAGCTCTCGTGTGACCCAGTGCTAAGACATAAGAATTTTTCTTGGAAATAAACAGACCTTCCTGGAGCTGGGTGAAAGTACTGATCAGTTATTTGAGATTAATAGAGAACATTTTGATGTTATACTTGCTGGTTTCTGAGTACTTTCTCTGCATCTTTCAAAAATTCACTGTAATAAAATACAATTCCAATTTCTTTTCACACTGCAGCATATTTATTGAGCTGGACACTTGTGCTGCTGTGTGAAAATAAGAACACTTAAGTTCCCTTTCCTTATAAAGGTAAGCTAAGCTCAAAAAATCAGTTATGCTATGTTCCAGAACTTAAAATTTGATGGCAGTGAAATTTATGCATCCAAATTATCTAGATTTTTAAATACTACCCTTGGAATTTAGGTTGAAGATTTTTTATAGAAACACAGGGGATAAAAGGGCTCTTGAAGATTTGAAGATTTTTGAAGATTTGAAAGCACATTCAGGTCAAAAGGCAGGACACTCAACTGTACGGTTTGGATACTCCAGGAATTCCTCATGGATCAGATAAAAATAGATAATGAATCAGTACTGCCATCAACAGAGACCAACAGGCTGCAAGATACACCTCTTACTTCATCATATGGTTTGAAATATCATTCCTGACAACTTCAGACACTCAAATATTCCTGGGTAAAAAGAACTTAATATGCATGAAATCATTCACCAAGAACCAGAAGATAACTAATAGTATAGAAAAATTCCTTTATCTACCACCTACTGGTGGAAAAGACAAGTGCTCCAATTCCAAACAGCAAAGAAATATCTATTACAAGTATTGATGAAATAGATCACATTTACATGCAACAAAAATATAGCATAAAGCAACATGTTTGTCCCACTTTGAGGGTATCAGTTGGGACAATTAAGGATCCAGATCAGATATCAGAAGCACATTATTTTGCAGTGGAACTGATTAAATAGTTCTAAAGCCTTCCCATAAGATAAAGAGCAGGACAAATATCTATGAGGAAGAACTGATGTGCTGGAATGCAGGAATACAATTTCTTGAGGAGATCTTACAACCCTCATTTTATAATCAAAATGAAAATACTAAAGCATTCAGGATACCACAGCAAAATCAATGGATTAACTCTACAAGCTCAAAGCTTCCTAGTCATCAAAATTGTATTGTGCAATTGACAATTAAGTTCTCTAAGAGCAAATAAGCCTAACTACATTGTTTAATAAGCTTCTCAGCTTACCAAATTTTATCAGCAGTTTTATTACCATTTTCCATTTGTAAATTTATAGCATGTTAAGAAGCTATTTCCTTCAAAGTGAGTGGTAAGAGCTGAGGAATAGACCTTAGATTCAATAGACCATAAACTTAGAAATCATTGTTCATACAACTATGGTTTTTAAACAAAACTACTGTCATTTATATAATTGCTCTAAAACTCAAACTGTGCCAATTGGAATGCAAGAAGTATTTGCTGAGTCTTAAGATTATTTTGTTGTTTTTAACTTCTCAAGCCCCTGGATACCATTGCTTAATGCAATCTTTTCATAATTAAAAGGGTACAAATTATCTTCTTTAAAAACCACTTGCTCAGAACTCAAATAGCAACTGTTTTGCTCAGTTATTATCTTCATTGGTCTCAAAATAAAAAGATTAGTGTTCCACAGTATAATGGTTTTCCCTTATTTTATTTACAAACAGCTTACAAGGATGAAACACAAGAGGAGCTCTCTAAATACAGACACTGTACATGAAACCTCTGCAAGCATTATGGAAAGTGCAGATGGTGATACCTCTGCCTTTGCTAAACTATGACAGCAACACACAGCTTTTGTGGGTGTGAATTAGCCCAGATATTCACTGTGCTCTAGTATTCTCAGCAAAATGTCCCCTCATTTTGAAGGTGCAGCTGTTTGCTGAAGGATGGTTACAGGACATGAAATTCCAGCCCCCAGGTATCCAAAGCACATAGTCCCTACTCTTTAACATGAGTTATGGAAACCCTTCAGGAATCCTGACACGGGTTCAGGTTCCCCTTAAGAAAATTTGAGACTGGGACCCACCACTGAAGAACTTCTTCCTCTCTTTCACAGGTGTCAGCTAATTCATTAAACTGGTTTAACTAAGACTTCAGCTGAATGTACTACTCACATCTCTCATTCTTTTTCTGTGTTTATATTCCAAGCAGAGAAATTCTTAATGAGCTGTTCATCTTCATAGAATCATAGAATCAGCTGGGTTGGAAAAGACCTCAAAGATCATCAAGTCCAACCCTTGATCCAACCCCACTGTGGTTACCAGACCATGGCACTGATGCCACATCCAGTCTCATCTTAAAAACCTCCTGGGATGGTGACTCCACCCCGTCCCTGTGCAGCCCATTCCAATGGCTGATTACTCTCTCTCTCTCTCTCTCTGTAAAAAATTTCTTCCTAATATCCAACCTAAATCTCCCCTGGCACAGCTCATTATATCCAAATATGACCTTATCAAAATAGCCTATTGAAAAATAGTATAATATGGAAGCATTGGTGCAAACACACAAATCTAAGAGAATGGGTCTCTTTGTCACTGGCAATGAAGAATTTGGCCAATGCTCCAGAGCACTGTCCCAGGAATCGCCTCGCCTGCTGTTTCTAATGTCAACATGTCACCTGCTGTTGCAAAAAACACTGAGGAAAAAACCCACCATACTTTTTGTCATTAAAAATTGTACACGTGGTGTCAGAAATAGTAAACTGCCCAGTCTGTTTGCAGATTGGCAGGGACCCAAATCATAATTGATTCCTTTGGTAGATCTCTGGCTATGCCATTATGCTCTCAGTGCAGTGAGGACACAGAGCCCTGCGCTTTCCCCATTACTCTTTTCAAAATAAATCAAAATCAAAGGTTAATAAATAAATGACCAAATAAGCTTCAAAGTACGCTGTTGTAGGAGGAATTGCACCCAAAGAAAGAAATCCTATACAGTGTAATCCAAACACATGATGTTAAGCCAGTATAAGGATAGTTTGGTTTCATCAGCCTCCTTATCCTGGTGGTCAGCACAACTGCCTGAGATCCCCCCCAAAGGGCAGTTTGTCACTTCTACAAACTGTAGTAGTCTGCTGTTCTAGAGAACTCTGCAGAACATGTGCCTTCATGTGTTATATTTTCCTCTTCAGTTAAGTGAAAGGAAAATAAGGGTACTGTTAGAGAAGGTCCATCTAGCACACAATACAAAAACAGGTGCTCTAAAATGAGGATTTAGAAAAAAAAAACAGACAGTTGCTCCACAGATTTGTTTTAAATAGGTATCTTGTTAGCAGTGTCCTTCATAGAGGCACTTGGAAGCAGAAGTGAAAGGTTAATTTTGCTATGTAGATCCTCCTGTTTCAAAATATATATCTCGTAATAGAGAGTCTGGCAGTAAATGAATAAAATTTTTACAAGTCAGACTATTAATCCCTTTTTCTCATTCTGAAAATCCTGCTCAGATGAGTTGAGTGTGTGAACTCATTAGCTGTGTCACCAAGAACTTCTGAAGTAAAAAGTCAGCACAGGAAATTCACATAACTCTAAATTGTGAGGTATGTAAAAATAATAGTTTTTCTTTGGCATTGTATTTTTTGAGTCTTTAACATTTGACTTCAGACATTTTGGAAACTTAAGACGGATTAGAAAAACTATTACATGAACCAGAGTACAAATAGTTAGTTAAATGCTCTTAATCCAAGTATTCACTCTCTAAAAAACTAATGAGAAATCTGATAAAATATTTTGAACCTGCAGGAACACCCTTTTTTATTATCAGCTACAAAAATACAGCTATGATCCTAGGCTGTACTTTCTTAGGTATAAGCCATCACAGACTTAGGAAATTATAGTAAGGAAACCTACTATGGTGTCAGAAAGGGAAATACATTGGATTATAGACTAAGCAGTAAAAGTAAAATAAAAAAAAGGCCTAACCCTAGAGATGGTTTGGATGACTTGGTTTAAATCAGCCCAATGATGCCTGCAGAGCAGGGTACCCACGGGCTGCTTTGGGAGCTCAGCGTGGTCCTGAATGACACTGCTCTGCTTTGCCTTTTAACACTGTGATTATATGCTAAACACTCTTGGAATATAAAGTGTCAGACACGACAGCAGCTCACCCACATCCTTGGGTTGAATTGTAGAGAATGCTGTTGCCGAGGCCAAGATAAAAGGAGCAGACGTGTGAATGACACCCATGGTTACCCATCCAAGCCTCTGTGTGTCAGACTGCATTTTGTTCCTGATAAAGGATACAATCTTAATGCTTTGTGTGGATCATTGTGCACCAATATTTGTGCAATTAATTCTACCAAGACAAGCCAACAGTTCAAATCTATAAATATTTACTTCTCACCTCATTGACTTTCTATTTATTCTTTTGGTGTTACCATGAGGGAAGGTTTAACACTCCTTTTCACTGCCTTTGCCTGAGCAGCTTTACTCATCATGCTGTACCAAGGTTGAAAGAGCATTACAGTGTAACTCAGAGAAGGCTTCTAAGGATAATAAATGCCTTTTCATTGACTCAAATAGCCTAAGCCCTAAGTGTATAATAAGCACATTCCTCTCCCCCAACCAGTGCCCTTAACAGCTGATCATTCCTGGAATAAAAAAACTATAGGAGAAATTTTTCTTAAGTTTGGGCCACATTTTAAAAACACTGGGGTCATCCTGTAGCTTGAAAATATTCCTTGGTCCTGGACAAGATAAACTGAAATCTGATTGCTCCTAAGGCATTTATGCAACATCCCAGACTGCATATTGCAAATTCAAGGTAGTTGTTAGCATATATTGTAAGGAGAAATTATTGTCAGTAAACTGTCCTTTAGTCACAACACAAAGATTAACTGTTCTATTCTACTCTTCGAGAAAAACTACTTCAATTGTCAGTGCAACAGATTAAAGAATGAAACTACTACATGCAATGAAAGTCCATCTATACACATACTGCTGTGTTGGGCAAGTCCCTTCCTTGAGCAATAGGAATTTATCTTAGTAACTTTTGTGCTGTTAGGCTACTGAATGCTAAGGGATGAAAAGGCAGTCATTTCTACTTGAACTATTGCATAACTAATTCTTACTGCACCATCTCCAGGCAATATCTTTACCAAAGATGAAGTACAGACATATAAGTCAGATACTGAAAAAGAATATTTCTTTTTGTCTGATTATCCGTAATTTCATGAATCTCATGTTAAACTCTTCTTCCAAAGGTAATGTTAGAAATATGAAACTGGCACTGGGTGTGGAAATCCTACTGAGGAACAATGCAAAGGAGAAAAACACACCAACAGAGAAATTCAAGAAAAAAAATACCAACACTGCCTTTGGAGTAAATACCCCTGTAATGGTTATACAAATGTAGGGCATTATTTTTGGTCATGATGAATTTGGCCATCTTTTCCCACTAATGCACTTACTGCAGTTACAAGGTACAAATCTTGTTGTAAGTGCACAGATTCTTTTAGAGAGAAGTAGTAAGCCATGCCAGTAACAACATCTGCTTAATAGAAAGGTCTGAGCTGAAGTCTGAGTATTTATTGCATGGAAAAAGCATCATTTTGAAATTGTTTCCAGCTTTTAACTGGCAGATTTTTCTTTTCAGTGTTGAACTCCTTTTATTTTGCTGTTTTAAAGGGCTCCAAATGGTCGCTGTTCTATTATGACTCACAAGGGAAAAGTGCAGGTTTGAATTATGAAGCTCAGTCATTCTCTGGAGAACTGTATGTGTATTACAAGAGGGGTTTTTTCACTGATTGATTGAAAACTATTGTTTCTGAGCTGCTGATTGCAGGAGATGTCAATTTACAGTCCCGCTAAAAGGTTTGCCACAAAATTATACATTGCATTTAAAATAAGCCCACAGTAAGTACTTTTATGAATTAGCATCAATGTAATATTGCAGAGTGGTTATATTGACACCGAAAATTGTATTTGTGAAGCTTTAAAGAAAGAAATATGGTGACTGTGTCAAGCTAAAAGGAAAAAACTCCATTTCTTCATCAAATGAGGAACAGAATTATTCCATTGTTCCTACATTCTGATCTTGACCTGTAACACTGAAGTCCTTTGTACTGAGAAGTAGAGTTTCAATACAGAAAGCAAAAACATCCACCATATGTGCATTTCTTCTCTCAGAGCTGGGTGTTTACACTATACATCAAAATCCATGTAGCCTCACTCTGACCCTTATAATTCTTTATAACCTGGAAGAAAAACAATCTGTATATGTATATCAATAGATACCCTATTTTGTAACATAAAGTTAGTAGGATATATTGGCTAATACATTTTCTATCTTCAAACACAGTTTTCAATTTAGAGTTTAGCCAGAAGTACAAATAAGCCACAGTAAAAATAACCTTTGAATTTTATGAAAAGCATAGAAAAATGTACTAGCACTACATCTTCCCATGTGGTCAGTTTACAAAAAACTCTTTTAGCCTCTCTAGTTTTCTGTATCTTATAAGTTTAAATGATCTCATCCTTACTAAGATGTGGGTTTGGGCTGATGCTTTTAGCAAATATCATGCACACTGTGTTCACCCTGCCATACATGTGGGAGGTTGGCAGCAGACAAAAACTCAAGACTAAAATGCCTTGTGACCACTTTTCACATTTTGTTAAAATGTTCTGACACAGCATTGTTAGAGAAAAGAACAGTGACATAATTCTCTCAGTGCTTTAGCTCATGGACTTTAAATGATTCTCTTGTTCAGCTCAGATAATGCAAACTGGAAGAGGTCAATTGGACAAAAATGAGAAAAGATTTGTAGGTCTGACAGAGAATAGGAGATGACATTCCCTAATATCAAGCAAAGAACAGAACATTCAAGCCATCCTTTGACTCATATATTTACCAGTTTAATTCAATAAAAAGAGGGCAAAAGGATGAAGAATTTATAACTCAGGGAACTGGTGATGGGCTAAAGCTGCTCTTCATCTGCAGAAGTCACTTCTTAATAAAGAAGGTAGTGAAGTCTCTTGAAGACTTTATAGAAAACATGGAATATGTGAAGAGAAAGTGTGCAAAGATAATGAAAACTCTTCATCAGGAATGCAAGCAAAACTTGAAGAACTCACTCTAAGTTGCACTGTACTTTAGAAAAGTAGAAAAGCGTATGAAATGGCAAGGGTGTAAAGAAATCCTTGTATGAAAGCTACCAAATGAGATATCATTATAGGACTAATTAACTCCTCTGACTAAAGCTGCTGTATCAGAGTGCAAAGGAAGGCACTACTGGAAATATCTTACAATGAAAATCCAGAGTTTAGCCATTTTTGGTGCATATTGTGTGCAACTGGCAATGCTACTCTCAGAGCTCACTGGACTAACTCTACACCACACTCACAATTTCACTTTTGGAGGCAGCTCATCTCACACGAAGGCAGCCCAAAAGTTTGTACACATGATGTAGACAAGTAACTGTCCCCGATACTAAAAGATGAAAATGAGACCTGGCCAATTATAGATATGTTTCTTTCATCACAACACTACCTTTATAAGAAAAGAAAAGAATGAATGTGTAGGAATAAATGAAAAAATGGATTAAAATACTACATGGATTTGCCAATTTTCTAGTGGTCAAATAGAGTAATTTTATTTAACTAAGATAACCAGATTTGTGTGATGAAAACGGAATCAATCTGATACAAAGAGAGATCTCATACTATGTGTCTTGGGAAATAATAAGCTGCTGTGCAAAAGACAGACACTGCCATAAGAACTGTAAGAGATGTAAGAATGTAGAGAGAAAAGGGAGCAATAAACAGCAGTTAGTGCAGTAAGGAGAACTTAGCAGCTGGAGGCTGCTACTAAAGTTTAGTATTAAACAGAATGCACTGTATAATAATAAACAAAATTAATAGCAGAGAGAGTTCGTGCTAATAGAGTAAAGTGTTACAGGCAAATATTTTTCCAGTCTATCATGGAGAGATCTAAGACAGGTATTGAATCACAGGGGAACACCTCGAAATTAGTAAGAGTTTGAATAATTCCATCAGATAACACTGTGGGGCTTTTTCGTTCTATATTACAGCAATTTTCTGTAAATTTGTTGTCAGATGTGGTAGCACAGACAAAAATAAAATAAAGAAAAATAGAAGTGAAGAAATCAGAAAAAGAATCCCACCTTAAATTTTTTTTGTTTGGGAATACAAGTGGAAAATATATGTATCTACAATCAAGTTCTGCTACTTTTTGTTATTATAAATTGTTGGAATATTATTACTGAATAACTATTTTTCTTAAAAAAATGAGGGTTCTTAATTAGAATACTGCAGTTTATGGTACTTTTAATTCTGATGACTGACTGAAAAGTTTTCTAAGATATTTGAATAGATAACCTACAAAAGTAAATGCCACAAATTGCATAAATACTTATTTCATAACTGCAAACCAGGGAAGTGCTCAGCCCTGTGACACTGCACTCAAGAAAGTCCAGGACTTCAACATTACTTGATCTTGAATAAAATTTCACAAGATGGATTATAACTTTTATTTTATCTATGGAACTGATTCCATGGACTTCTTAAATAGAGGTTGCATCATGTAATAAAAGCACACTTGTGCAGTGGTATAGAATTTGGACAAATTACTCTAAAACTCCACATGTCCTTCACTTTTAAGAGCTGAATGGACACTACAAACTAAGAAAAGCAGCACTACCTACTCCAAGTTCTACACTGTATAGTCTATTTTGTTGCACTACACATATGTAATTTTTCCCATTTCAGGGATTATTTTACAGTGGTGAACAAACTTGTTCTAGAGTTGGAGGTTTACTGCTATTCAAACACAACTATGTGTAGGAAACAATCCCTTAATTTATGACAGAATTTGAGGGCTGATTCAAAGACAGCAGTGGTTGTAAATGGTACAGCAGAGGTGTCTGTCTTTCATGTACCCGGTAGCATTTTGTGTATCTCCATTACTCTCCTGGTACAGCTGCTTGTATTTAAATTACAGAACACCATGGCTGGAAATTCATGAATTTCAAAACATTTACGGTTTCCTAAACTTAGGCAGGGCTTTTGAAATTTACATCCAACTGTTTTCAAGGATTATTCTGTATTACATTTTCTGCATAACAAATTTAGCTAACATCCTTGCCCTCCTCTGCTTTCTCTTGAGTACATTGTAAAATAACCACAGTAGTTTAAATACAACTGTGTGAATAAATACATAAGATTTCAAGCCACCATCTGAGATAAATATTTGCGTAATGTTTAGGTAAATCTCTGCTTAACAGACTAAGACCTCTTATCACTGACCAGATGGAATCCTGAATTTATCAAAGCATACACACCTTTGCTGGTATTAATTTACGTATTTAGAAAATGTAAAGCCAGTTTCCATTCACTGAGGTTTTCTAGAAGTGAAAGGGCATTGAAATGATCCTTAAAAATCATCACAGTTTCATTTACTGGCAATGCTTAAAACCTGAGCGTACTTCATTTTGCCATCCACCATGTTCAGGTGCAAAATGACTCACAACAAGTGTGATATTGGAGATTTTAAATCTCTCTGGATGAAGATATCTTACCATATTTTTTTCAGTAAAACATATCACTAGTCAAAAGAAAAGGTTCTTTATGAAGCTGATAGAAGACAGTTGCTTTCTTCCAAAAACTCACTTTGCTAAATATCTGATTATCTACCTAGATATGATATAGTCCCTCAACACTCGCTAGACATCCAGCAGGAAAACACAAGAGCATTTAACTCAAAATTTTATGAAGTCTCCAAAACGAATCAGCAAAGAAAATGTGACTAAATGTCAAACCCATTGTTTGTCCTACCTCCTGCAGCTTCTGCAGACAACCTGTTCCACTAACAGTGACAACTAAATACGAAGTGTGTGTTCTGGGAAATATCCAAGCTCCTCCTTCTATTGCAGCAGCATATTCCAATAGTACAGAAAATGTATCCTTAACGTTAAAGGAACTGAGGACAATTTTTTTTTCATTCCCATAATGGTTTTCCTTGGTTAAATTACAGTGGTGGCAGCGGGTCTGTAGATCCCCTGCTATATCCAACTTACTTGAATGAAAAATCAGTCAGAAAACCAGGCTGCTATTAGAGTATTTATTACTTCCCATGAATAGTACTTAGAGTGCTATTGATAAAAAGAGCAGGTGCGAGCACAGTGAATATTTCAGTATTTATTTATTTACTGCAACTAACGTTTTAAGAATAATTATTGTCTTTTTAGGCTGAGCAAAGAGTTAAGGCAAAGAGTTAAGAAAGTGACTCAATTTTCAACTAATTAAAAGGCTTCATGAATGTTGCATAGAAAGAACCAGAGCAGATGACTGGTTTGGTCTCAGCCTATTTTTCCCCTTGTAAATATTTGGGTACTTGACTCTGTAAGCCTTAATGTTCTTAAGAGTGGTACATAATTACACACGGATAGACTACAAGAAGTGATGGGTAATACCAGCCTCAATTACAATAGCAGGAATTGTTTCCTTTATTATGCTCAAACACCACAGTGCCAAGGACAACATTACTACACAGAATGGAGAGAGAGATAAGATCACAGCCAAAGGCTACAGAAACACTGATGAAAGAAGATTCCCTCTCTAGGGCAAAATTCAAAGCTAATGAAACAAAAAGCTTTGCCCCCCTCTAAGTTTGCCAGCAGATACTGCAGCAGAATTTTAAAAACTACATTTTTGTACAATTTTTATTATTAATTTTAAAGTTTGAAAAAATATTTCTATACAAAATTTTATTTTGAAATAAGTGAAAGAATGTAATGAACCTTTTTAAAGTTCTGTCTTTCAAAACTATACCCTAGACTACAGTTAAATAGAATATTCTACCATAATTATTTAGTAGCATGTCACATCTATTTATCACTGGTAAAAATCAATCACACAGGATGCAAAGCAGAAAGGACTGAGGTCCAGGATTCTTTTATAAAAAGAGCAGCAAGACTGACAACACCAGGTAATGAGCCTTTCTCTGGACAGACATCCAGAAGTTTGCATCCTGTTCACTCACCTGGCAGAACACTGAAACAACAAGTTGTCAGTTCAGTTTTACCCAGAGCCACTTGGATATATTTTGACCTTGGGCTATTCTAAATATTAAAAAATACTGCAACCAACCCAAATTACAATAAAGTCTAATTCCCTTTCGAGTTCAGTGCTGCAATTAGTTATAATATGTCTCCAGGTGAAAAAAACCTGCAAAACCATATCATTACTTCATTTTATAAAAGCTATAGATAGAATATATGCAATTCAGAAATGCATATATGTACATATAAATGCCTATATGCAAACATGTATAATTACAGAAATTGAGGGTACACAATCAAACAGTGATGGGTTTGGAGTCTCATCTCAGCTGCAGGTACAGTTTTAGCCTATTCCAAATACCCTGGAGGTACATTCTCCAGACAGCCTCATCCATGGGAAATTATATACCCTCCTGGCTGCTCTCTCAGCTAAATGAGCATGTCAAATGATAAAACCTCAAGAACATTCTTTTCTAAAAGCACTGAGTGCTTCTTGGGTCCAGTTTAGAGAAGCTCTCTGCTGAGGGCTGGGATGGTGCCCCTGGGCTGGTGACCCTCTCTGCTGAAGGAGCTCACAGCAGAAGAGCAGCCTGGTGCCTTTGAAGAGGAGTTAACAATTCCTGATCCCCCTTGTGGGAGGCCAGGCTGCAGCCTGCAGAGTGTGTTCAGCTTCCCCACCTCCCACTGCAAGGCAGGACTGCAGGGGAGAGGAGAAACCAGTGCAGCGAGGACTGGGGTGTCCTGAACACCACCCTGTGCTGGCCTTGTCCTCAGTGGTCACAGAGGCTGCAATCTGTGAGATGAGGTAACATAAACACCAAAAACAACCTAACTGAGGCATATGAGCTTTCTGTGATGAGGGGAGATTCAATTCTCTCCAGAAGGGTAGCAAATCTTCACATATATCCCACTGTACTCAGGTTCCTGATGCTACTGTAATAACTGGTGCCAAGGGCAGAGGACATTCCAGTCCAGGTGCACAGGGCACTTTCACTTGCCTTAACAAGTGACATTTCTGACCAGTCACAGCTAGAAGCAGTATTTGTTCCCTTCCAGGTTGTGATGAAATCACATACAACTATTCTTTTTTTTTATTTACTCCAGTCAAAAGATTTTTCCAGTGACTTAAAAGTACCTCCAAAATATATGTAAGGCTGAGGAAAATGGATTGAAACTAGATATGATCTGAGCCTTCTTCTACTTGAAATACCTTTTTTTCCAAAGGAAAATCTGGTTTTTGGAAAACATAATTCACAAGAGGAAAAAGCAAGCCAACAGAAAGTTCTGTTTCTTCAAAAACTGTGAATTTTGTTGTTGAACGAACAAACTAAGAGGGGTCTGGGTACTCTGAGTAATGGGAAGATCTTAACAATAAAACACAAGTGCAGGTCACACTGGGCAGCACAATATACATTTAGTCCCCAAGACCCATGTGCTGAACCTGGAGCCAGATGCAGCTGTGAACCTGCACATACTTGCAGAGGTCTGGGTTTGACAGTAAAGTGGTTTCCAGAATTGTGATTTGCACAGGGATGTATTAGCCTGCACAGGGGACAAGATAAATACGATGGCATTTTGTGCAAGAAGTGACTTTGCTCCAGGAGTCGGACAGATGCACTGCCACAGTGCTCCCCACTCTGCTAATAACCCCTTCCATAAGAAACCCTGGTTTCTCTACACCCACAGCACATTTAAAGTGCAGTTTGGATAATGTGCATGCTTCTAAACAGTTGCTGTTTCACCAATGATTTATTTGTAAAACCAGTGTGTGAAACCTTTCTGCTAGAGACAGACACCACCTGATCCCTGGGACACCTGATTTCATGTGGCTGGAATCAATCACTGATGTGCCCTTGTCATGTATCATTTTCTTCCCTGCCCTCCCCCACTGAACTGCAACCTCGACCTCTTCTCAGACAGCTGCAACATTTTCACTTGGTGCAATGAGCAATCTCAGAGCTACTGCCGTTGTTTGAAGGTTGGGGTATTACTCATTTACGTCTCTTCATGTTCGACATTAAAATGTATTTTTGGACACTCAACAACTTATTGTTTAAATTAATCTTGGGCAGATACCGACATCCATTTTTCTCCCTTTCTTTGACTGAGCTGAACTTCCTTTGATTCATGTGCTAATGGAAACAAACGATATAATCCACAATGAATAATTTTGCTCTGCTCGAGATGTGAAAGCAATAATAAAATAGTAAACACAAGTTATCAGAATTCCTTGTAAATGCTACAACTGCTTTCTTTGTCATGACAACAGATATTTATCTGCTGCCTACTTTTCATTTATATGCAACATAATGAAGTAAGCGAAAAGTGTCTTTCCTTTCTAAAACAAAAATATCCAGGATTAACAATTCATACCAAACCATGGCTGATCATTTTCACTGTGTGTATCAGCACTGCCTATCAGCAGGTTAAATAAGCTTCATTTAAAAATTCTCCTCTACCTGTCACTTGCACTCACATGATGCAGATTTAGCAGGAGGAGGATTTTCAGAGTCGCATTTGTCTATGTATGACTCAGACCTAATGTATATCTAGTTTTATAACTAGAGTTAGGTAGAAAAGGGCTTTTCCAGAGTAAAAGTATATACAAGACTTTTTATATTACAGTATAAACAATACTAAAAAAACAAAGCTCAGAAAATCAGCTTGTTCCAGTGATACCACTTGCTCACTTCACAGTGAGAATAGGAAGGGAATATTGGCTACAACCAACACACTCTTACTAATAGTTCCCATCCCTGCAAGAGTCAAGTCCATTTTTACAGAACTCTTTAAAAAAATGTTTAAAAATAGCAAGTATAATGAACTGTAATGTCTTATGGTAACCTAAATATGGCTGAGACACCCCTTGACCCTCTTAATGGCATATTAGCATTTGTTCAAGGGGGCACTGAGATATCCAAATTTTATAGTCATTTAAGACTGTTGTAGAATATGCTGCACCGTGGAATTCAAAACACAACCTCACAGGTTTTAAACAAGAGCCTGTGCATCAGCTCCTTCTGTCCCAGGTCTTACCTAAAGTCCAGTAAAGATCAACTACAGCAAAATACTACAAATTACTTCAAATAGGAAGAGGCAAGTGGGGATAACAATTTCTTGAATCACCACAGTTCACTGATTTGCACCCAAAGATCTGCCTTCTAGAACATCACTGCCAAGAGATCTTGGACATCTTTCTAAACTGTGCCCCTTTAAGCAGAGACTGGCCCAGGAAGTTCCTTTCCCAAGAAAAGACTCTTCAAGTACTGACTTTCCATCTTTCTAAGCTCCCCAGGCAGGACTTAAACACTGTTGCCAGAAATACTCACTGAAGTTGTTACTTCATGAAAGAAACAAATAATTTTCAGCTGTATGTATTTGCTGTCTAATTCACTGTCTAAAGACTATTGAAATTCAAAGTGCACATGACTGTGGAAAAATGCTACATAATATTTGACCAAAGCATTCCTCTTCTTCCCTCTCTGATTTTTTATTTTTCAATACCAAACAATTTTTCATAATTAAATGAACCAGGTTATTACCTCAATCATTAGGTTCCAAATCAAACAAAAACACTCAAGTCATAATTATAAACTAATGAGTCTAAAACAAGAGTTTGGCAAAGAAGCATTTAAGTGTTAGAAAAATGTTCTTGAATAGCAAGATACGCTCTACTTATTCCAAGTAAAATGCTTCATAAATCTGTTTAATATTCACAGTAAAGCAGACAGAAATAAAACCAAGTGTTTTGGGTTTGAGCATGTATAAAGGGAGGAAAACAGGCTGCTGAGGAAAGGGGAATAAGCAAAAAGTAATCTATGTCAACTAACAAAAACTGATTTATATTCCCAGTCTGAGAAAACGATCAGAAAGAAACCAAAATAGGATTGTTTGACCTATGTACCAGTCATAGCATATGCTTTAAAGAGGAAAAAAAAAAAATGAATGCAATGTATCCCTTATTACCTTCCATTGCTTTGATATGTCCAGAGAGAAGATGTATGAGATACATTTCTGAGGTTGAATTTTTCACAAACAGTTTGACAAATTAAACAATCACAGAGATATAAGATTCCCACGATCTTAGGTAGAATTCTCTATAAATGATATATTGTTTTCATTAGTTTTAAAAACAGTTTTATGTATAAAAATGCATTCTTAAGAAGAAGAAGAAAAGAAAACAAAAAATGTTATATAGTGTTTTCTTCCCCTCTGCCTACGAAGTGAAGCAATAAACCTTTTGCAAGTTTTCTAAAAATTTTGTTGAGTTCTGAAAGAATAACCTTGAGGAAGATATTCTTACAGGTGTATTTTTTTCCCAGTGTGGTCCAGGGTGATATTTGATATTCCTAAAGACTAGAATCAAGGCTATCAGCTTCCATATTTTGAACATTTAACATTTTTACTTTGCATATGATGAGATAATATTCTTCCTACTGCTTCCATAGGTCTGGATTTAAAAACGAAGCCAAAACCAAAAAACATCCCTGGTAATTTCAGTTCCTTCAGTCTGGGGATTAACAGACTTGTTTGGGGAAAAGAGTATATCATTTAACACTGAACATATTCAACCTGTCAGAAAGACTTGCCAAACCACAAGGTGATCACCATGCCCCAAACAGCCTGGGAAGGGAGGCTGTGGGAAGTGGGAAGGAGCATTCACATGCTGTCCAAGTGAAGGAAATAAGGGCAATATGCTCTGGCAACTGAAACAGGAAAAACCCACAACAAAGCAAAGAAAAAAAAAAACACCAGAGAGAACTTTCTCTAAGGGGAGTAAAAAGAAAACCTTTGAAAGGTCAGTATCATTAAGGTATCATTAAGTTCTTTTTCAAGCATGTCAGAGCTTGCCTGCTGAATACTGGGCATGTTCCTGTCCCAGGATGCTAAAATTTGCATGAGCTCTAAAGCCAAAGACACAGATTCATAGATACAAAAGATAGGAAGGTCCACTAAAAGAGGCTCAGCAAGTCCCAGAACCACCTGCTGCTGGGAGCTGCTCTGGGGTGGTGCTGCCATGGGCTGCTTCTCCCCTCATCTTCCACCCAAAGCACCAGCAGAGATAATACCTGGAGATCTGAGGCACTAAAATGGCCATAACTGTAACAGACACTAAAACTATTCTTCTACATTTCTGCCTTCATTTTTTGCTTCACAATTTTCCTTTAAAATTAAATGTTTTGTCACCAGAATTAATGTCTGCAGTAATGGATGTTAAGAGACATTTCGAGAGATCTCAGTCCTAACACAACTGGTTTTCAGTAAACAGCTATAATCTATTTTACCTACAAACTTAAATTCTATGGCTTAGACCTTACCAAGTTAATTAATGACTATGTAATTATGCAGATTACAGGTGAAATACCCAAATATTTTACACTTACAGCCAAATACAAGTCTCCAGTTCAAAATGTGGCTATCCTGTAGCATCCCAGCATTCAGCTCTTAGCACTAAGTGCTCTAAGCCATGATCTGATCCTGTGAGAGTAATATTGATGGATACACTCTTTGGCTGTTTAATGACACTTGAATAATTGGAGGCACAGAGATCTTACTGAAGAAGAAAGAATTATTGTCTTCAATACACTACTTGCCTTCTCACTCCTTCTAGAGCACGAGGTGGTCAGTTCTGCTTGGTTTTAGGAAGAATCTGCACATGGTTAACGACAGAGCTGCTGTTCTGGATCAGCCAGTTCCCAGCAGAGGAACCAAGTCTTGTTTTACTTTCACAGACTATCACCCAGACTAAGGTATTTTTTGTGCCCTAACTATATTAATTTCTATATTTTTAAATCACTTTATTCTGCATTTATTCTAAACTCTCAATCTCAAACAGTTTAGGGTGATACCTTTGTAAAGCTTCTTGTATCTGTCTGATCAGGAGTATTAGAACCATGAAAAGTCTAATTTTTCAGTCTACATCAACATTTAAACACACTCCAGACTGGTTCACCTGTTTCCCCCTTCCTTTTCCTCTGGTAAATCCTAATCAGAAAAAGGCCATCACTAAGATCTAGAAAGAGTATCACAGTGACAGTGTGACTCAAGGAGATACCTGCACTGAAGATATCTTCCACACACTAAATCAGCCCTAATTCATTCTTTCATCAGTCTGAGATGATGAATATTCTCCTAAGAATTCGAATGCCACTGTCAAGTAAATAATGATAAAAGGGCAGCTATATTTAGAGTGTCACAAATATACAGCTTCAGAACTAAGAGATTACATTCTGTTTGCATTTTACACAATATCACATAATCAGTAACATTTTCCTGCACATTTCAGGCAAATACCACCCAGATGTTAACTGTGTAAAAATTTAAAACAATGTCAAGGTTCCCTATAATTCTACAAGTAACATTTTATGATTCGGTTTCCTAAAATTACTAACATTAACACTAGTGGTTTATGACATTCATAATAGGTATTCATAGCACAAGACAACTTTATATCAAATATACCTAAAAGGAGAAGCACTGGAGGGATCACTTCAATTTGGTGCTTTCAGGGAGGTACAAGACACTTGTGCAACAGCTGCTTATCTGGAATGTAAAGGCTGAGTAATTGTGCTACAAGGGGAAAAAAAAACCAAACAAACAACTCACAACCCAAACAACTTCAAGAAGACAAATACCCATTCTCTGGAAAGTATAAAAAGCACAAAAGTACAGTCTCATGTATAAGGTGGATTTTCTTTTCTCTTTGTATTTGAGACAATTTCTGTAATAGAATGATGTTTCTGTGCATGTCATATAAACACCCCAGATTTATTGCTCAAGTGATCTCCTCAGAGATATTTGAATGTTCTCTACTTCTCCAGTCAATTGAAGTTCCACACTGTTACCTCACTTGGATTCCATTAACACCTAATTTACAAGCATAAACCATGTAAATGATTGGAGCAGATGCAGAAAAATAATTATAATTTGGGATGAAGTCTTCATTTCCCAACCTAATTCAGTAACAATAAAATCCTCTCTCTAAAGAGTAGACAGGAAGCTTTTAGGCACAAACCTAACTAAATAATATTCACAGCCCTGGGCATTTAATTTCTGGAAACAGCCCACGAATGGAAGAGTAATGTCCCAAATTATGAACCAAGCAATGCAGGACATTGTTCTCTACATAAGGATTACAATGAGAAAATAATCATGGAGTAGGAAATTCTTAGTATCTCCAAAAAAAAGTTTTTCTCAGAGCTTTAAAGTACACAATACTTGGCTTCAAGAGAAGCTTTCTGGGTGCTGAAGAAATTATCTGCTTGGTCCTACCTCAATCTTCAGATCCAGAAACTCTCCCTTTGAGGTGCTTTTACACAAGAACTTAAGCTCAGTTATCTTATAACACAGCACAAACTACAGAGAGTTTTGCTGATGGAAACTGTTAAAGAAAGAACAGTATTGCCTCCCAATGAGTTTAATTCTTCTGATCTCTGGGATTCCTCTCAAATAATTCCCAGAGGCACACACTTGGGTGGTAGAACAACTGCTGCCTCACCTATTAGAGCTTCCTTCCAGCAATAAGTCTGAACTATTTTAATACAAAGTTCTACTGACATTTATTCTATTCACCTCACATTTCCCTTCTATTCCACTTCACATTTTGTACCTATATATGTATCCCTGTTTCTACACTGTACTAGCAAAATGCCAAAGTGCAATTTGATTCAAGTAGATGAGCTTGTGAGATGAGTAGATGAGTTTAGTCAGATGAGAGATGCTGCTACTCTCACTGCAGGATACAACCGTATGAACCACGTCACAAACAAATACCACGTGAAGAGAGGACATTTTACAGGTGTGCAAAGGCTGCAGAAGTAGGTCATAATCTCTGCAGTTTAAGACTTACAGTCCTAGATTACTTTGGAATGAATAGCAATGGCCATTGATGATTAGCTCACAAAAAGAACAGAATTAAATTAAATTAGCAAAAAGTTGCACAAAATTTTAAAGGATTAAACATTTTTATTATATTGAAAATCTCTTCTATACTTGCATATTGATTTCAATTATTAATTTATGTGTATGGCTCTACTCAGCATCCTTACCTACCATTTTCAACAAAAACAGATAATCGATACCACGATGCTTATTTGAAGACAATGAAGAAACACTGGGAATCAAAAAAATTATCTACAAACCACCCACAATCCTTTCATGAAGTTTAAAACTAAAACTTAGACAATACTGTCCTGTTTATGGTTATTTCACAGACAGAAATGCTAAATTACTGTTTATGTTATTTGTGATACACTCCCTGTGTAATTTCATTAATAATGACTTTTATCTATTTCCTGAAATTGCACAGAAAATTAAATATTCAATATTTTCCAGTTCAGAAATATAATTGCTAACACAAAAGACTATGTACAGCATTTCATAATGCCGAAGGTCTTGAGGGGGATATGCAAAAACCCTGTATTTTTCAAAGACCTTTTCTGAATTTTAAAAATCTCTAAAGCTAATTTAGGATAAGCAAAGTAAAAGATTATAGGAATAAAACAGAAGAGGGGATCTGGGTAACATCCATCAAAACACATCTGCACACTGAAAACTCGAAGTCTACACCTGCAAAATATCTTATTCCAAGATAATCAGTACTTAGAGGACACACTGTGTGTGCTACTTGAAACCAGTTTAACCTTTCTAAGGAAACACAAAACTCATAATTCCAACGTTTAGGTAAGTGTTGACTGCTGAGGTCTTCGAGCAGTTTAAAGAGAATATCACAGGTCAATGAATTAAAGCTGATCTCTTTTTGAATGAATTAAAGCCAATCTCTTTCCTAAGCACAATTTGAGAAAAATTATTTCCGAAGCAAAGAATTTGCTTTTTCCAGACCAGCACTTTATTTCTGTAACTTCTGGGGCATCTCCCAGTGGCACTGTTTGAGATAACTGGCCAGCACTCAACAAGGTGCTGTGCTTATGCACCTTCTTCACTGGCACAGAAAAGCAGTAACCAGGACTCTGGAAAAGCAGAAATTTATAATCCACACAGAGACCACAGAACCCACAAAGAATGGCACCACTCAGCCTTACACACTTGAGTGAACTGTTGTACTTCATTTGGCTGACATTTATTTAACTGTGACATCACAGAGAGAAGTCAAAACAAGTGCAGCCAGCTTGGATAGAGAGAGAAAATACAGAATTCAAACCCATAAACTTGAGCACTAATCACCGTAAGTACATGAAATACTACTTTAAGCAGTACACATGAGCAGAAGAACAGAACTCTGGTACCTCAGCTCTCTTCCACGACCCAGAGAACCCCAAGTACAAAAGGGAGAGAACCAAGTTGGTGCACGTGAGATTGAAAAGTTTTATTCAGAGATGGCCTTGAATCTCAAGCTTTCAACAGCTCAGAAAAGTTCGGTTCTCTATCTCTAACAGAATATATTTTTTGTTGTTTATGCGAATCTTTGGTGACTGAAACACAGCATGAAGGTGTCTGCTTGAAAATTTAACACGTGCAAAATGGGAGCTGTCATCCTATACTGACTGGTGTGGCAGTCAGTATTTTCAATATTCACTATTTTTGATTAAAAAAAAATAACAGCAGGAAGGAAAGATATTGGCTGTTGGCTACCAACATGTTAGCATGTATTTTTCAGCAGCTTTTATCCTAATTTAGAATAAACACACACAGAATTAAATCTTGAAAACTTCCACAGACTGTGAAAATTGGTTTCCAATTCTGTGGGTTTTTTTAAAACTCAATAGCATTTTATATCAGCTCAAAAAGATGCAATAGCATTTCATGGATCCCTAAACAGGGACTATAATTATCCTTTATTGATTATATAATTACTTTAACTTCCTACTGTATTTTCTCCTGCCTTCATCCCTCTTCCTTAGTGACTTGTAAAAATTTGTTGAAATATCCTTTTTTGCTTTAGCTCCTGACATTAGCTACCAGAAAAGTTCACATTTCTGTAGTGATTTAACATACAATATTCTCTTGTTCATGTAATTATACATATTACTTGAATGGATGCTTCTGTTGGGCTCAGATCCTACTGTATGTTCCTAAAGCTCCTGGATACCTGATGGATTACAATGAGCTTCGTGACAGTACAGAACTCCCTGGTGCACCTGCTGACAAGAGACTGGGGGCCAGCAGACTTGAACAGCCAACTAAACTCAACAGTCCCATAGTCAGTTATGAGAATTGTTTGGACAGATGGTCAAGCAGAGGAACAAAGAGGACTAGAGGGTGAAGGAACCTCATGGAGAGAAATTCAGTTCATTCCCTTTAGCTTTTATTTTCTTGGTTTTGTTCATTTGCCAAAAAATTAATAGAGTCTAAATGAAGGACGTCACTTGCATATCTTAACTCTTCACTTCTGCACAGAAGGAACTGAATTCTGCTGCACTGACAATACACTGAAATCGGCAGGCAATCCAAATTTTTATTTAAAAGCAAATGGAAATATTTGTATACTACTTTTTATATAAAGAATGCAATTATTGACAATGCATTTGAGTCTATCTTTATAAATTAAGATAATGTATGTAATTTGACAGAATCACAGAATAATTTAGGTTGGAAGGGACCTTCTGCTCAAAGTCCTCTCAAGTAGATCAGATTGCTCAGGGCATAGTCCAGTCAAGTTTTGAAAATCTTCAAGCTTGAAGGGACTACAATGCTGTTGAACAGATCTTCTAATTTTAACCACACTCGTGATGAAAACATTCTTACATCTAACTACAATTAGTAGTTAGATCCTCTCACTGTAAGACTTCAAGACTATCATTTCTTCTTCTCTCTGCCCTCCCATCAAACATTATAGACAGCATGAATATCTCTCCTTCCCCTTCTCCTCTTAAGGTTTCAGTCTTAAACTCGGCATTCTCTCTCTCCTTGTACCACGTGTGCTCCAGATTCTTAATAAAGACATTTAACACCATCGATCCCTGAATGACACTTCTCGTACCTGGCACCAGCTGGATTTGTGCTTCTGATCACAGCCCTGCGAGCCCAGGCAATTTTCCACCTATTTTGTCCATCCACTTAAGCACTGTGCACCTCCCAGAACTGGCTAAGCTTATAGGAGACCACAGTGGAGACCTGCTGAAGTCAAATTATCCACCAGCCCTCCACCAGCCTCTCTCCAGTATGCCCATGTCTTCCTTGTCCTGGGGAGCCCAAACTAGACACAGCACTCGAATTGTGGCCTCAAATGTGCAAAACAGAGGAGGAAGATCGCTGAAGTTGCTGGCTGCACTCTTGGTAATGTGGCACAGTATGGGGTTGGCCTTCCTTCCTGCAATATCATCTCTGTTGTATTATATGATCTCCCAGAGCCTTTCCAGGGAAGAGTTCCCGCTGAGCATAAAAGACTGAGCTATTCCCTCGCAGCATTGCTGCAGCAATCAGTTTGTTTGATTTTGGCAGTCCTGAACTTTCCAAGAGATAGAAAAATGTCAATCCAAATCCAAAAAGAAATCGTGGGTAGAGTAGGGAAGACAATGAAGGTTGCATAATAACCTGCCTCATTTTTACAAACTATTCAAAACATATGATTGAATTTTGTTTGATGCAACAAGTAAAAAATTACAATGATCCTGAAAGCTATTCTGTGACTGAATGTAATGATCTCTGTTGTCTCACACCCCCATTACTCAGGCTAGAGACTATGGTAATCGTTCTGTGACAAACTGTTCAGCTTCCAATTAATCCTTGTATTGCTTTATTTTCCATCCATGTTGTATCAATCTACTGTGGTATTTTGGAAGACACATCTAAGCACTGTGTAGAGTGCAGGGGACTTCATGAAATCCATTTCCCATTAGAGGTTCAGTGCTCCATGGGTCTGTGCAGATTATTTTGCTCTCTGATAGGAAACAGATTTATGCAATATCATTGCATCATTGGCATCTGTGCAACGTTTGAGGTATTTGGGCTTCATAAGGACTCCAGCAAGAGGCAATAATTCAAGTTTGTTTAAATGATTCTGAGTTGAAAAAGATGCAAGTATTTCTAATATTGACAAAATGGAAAAGCCATCAGTTCAAATCGTTTTGGCTACTGGTGAGATTGATTCCTGTGAATTACCTAAATTATTGAAGTCAACATCAAAGCTCTATGGCCTAAATTTTTTATTCCAAAATTCTGTTTCTTTCAGGTTGTCTTTAATTTGTTTAAAATTAATTTCTACAAGATTACTTATTAATATAACAATTTGATTTGCAATAGAGGAACTTGTAATAAAGAGAAAGCAGGATGAAAGCTACAGATTCTGAAGTAAATATTATTAATAACTTCTGAGATCAGAACAGGAAAAAAAAGAACTTAATTAAGCAAAAGACTTTTTAAAGTAAAATGTATGGATTATTCTTACCTCTGTATCAGATTTTAATTTTTTTTTCCTTTGTCCTATTTTTCCCCAGAGCTCATTCCTTAATTATTAGCTATGGTGACAAATTTTGTGTCCCATTCTTAGCAACACGAGGACATTACTTATGGTTTTACAGGGAGGAATGAACTTACTCTAGGGGAAAAAAGTAGCAAACAAAAGGGAACAGACAGCTCAGGTAGATCCTCCACAACCTGCTAACGACATTATTTTCCAATAGGCCACAGAAGAACATGTCACTGTCACATGTCCAAAGCTACAGATGCCTCCTAAGATTCTGAAGAAAATACAAAAAACAGAGGCAGCACTTATCAAAGACCACGGTTTATATTTCCTCTCTGCAGTTTGCCCTAGTTAACTATTAAAACAGGAGTTTCAATATGCACTGGCTGCCTGGGAGGATATCATCGCTTGGCTGAAGCACTCAACATTTCTATTATTAAGACATATTCCAAGAATCCAGTCTCTCACCACATTTAGTGTATGAACAGGCACATTTACCAAGTCATATCCCTGAAGTAGAAATAACAATAATTGAAATAATTTCTTGCTGACTTCAGACAGTGCTAAAGGCACTTTATGTTAAGGCACAAAATGCTATGGAGGCTCTCCTAGATGAGAAACAACAGGAACTACCATTCAGTGGCACTTTCTGGACCTGGAAAGTATCTCTGCCTGGCACTTTATGGCAGTGTGCAAAGATCTCAGCATAGGTAATGTCATGCACCACTGCCTGGCGTTGCACAACTCACCCCCATTGTCATTTCCAGTCTTCAGCTGTGATCAGCAGAGACATTTAAACCAGTCCCTACTGCTCTGAGAAAAAGGATCATTGGCAAGATTGTTTTGCTTCTTTTCCATTTAGGCCTGAAATATTAATAGCTCACATACAGGGCGGTGGATTGTTAATGAGAGCAAAGTAAAGCATTTTGAATGGCTACCTACCTATTTATCTACCCCTCACACCCACACTACAGGCTATAGAGCCTGAACTTTTTCATTCTTGCTGCTCTTTTGTTATTAAAAATGAATTCCATTTTTATTTAGGTGAAGAGTGCAATATCATTAGTATTATCTGTACACAGTGTACCTTTGGGCTGGGGAAAGCAGGAAGGGAGAAAAAGTTAACTGTAATGAGCTCTTCCTCAATTTTTTTTCAGAAGCTGCACTCCAGCACTGCACACAGTGACACACCCAGTGTGCCCCTGCCCTTCTCAGAATACAAATGTGGGTCTAGTTGGCAAATAAATGCCAAATTCCCTCAGAAGCAGCACCCTAAAGGGAAGTCTTCCAAATTATCCACCTCTGCAAGGTGCACCCATCACTAAAAATCAACCAACCTTGCTTGATAAAGGCACGAACCCGAATTATCCATGCATTGTTAATTAGCAGGTCATTTAGGGATCATGACTCATCTATTTTCCTGCCATCACTTATGAAGCCCTGGGTAAGAAATGGTGTTTTCATCAGTCCACCAGCTCATAGCCTGTATATGAAAACTGCTCTCAAGTTACTAAATTCCATGTAACAGGTTTGACATTGCCATCAGATGGGAGAAACACGTTTTTCAAATGCCCAGTTTCACATGCCCATTTAAATATTTTCTGAGCAAATGAGTCAGTAGCTCTTACCACAACAGACATGGTACAAACCTGTGTGCTGGTAAACTAGCTGTGATGTAAACCCTATATTTTGAAATGCCAAACTTAGATGCAAAAGCAGTTCTCTCATGCACTTGACATACTCTAATTCTTTAGTTTTCTCTTCAAATTAAAAAAAAAAAAATCCAACCCAAAACAATGAACAAACCTATTAGAAGATGTTGGGGGGGAGGGGGAAATTCTGGTATTAGGGCTGGAAATGTGAATTTCAAAGCTATACAATCAGGAAAGAAAATAAATCAAGACGTAGAAATTCAGTGTTTAAAGACAGGATCTCATATTCTTCTTTCACTCTCTACTTGATTTAGGCAACATCTCTGGTTTCATTTTATAAGAACCTTTTTATTTCTGCTTTTATTTTAAATCTTTTTTCTGAAATTGTATTTTACATAATATGACACAAATTGCACACTGCAGAGGAAAATGTCTGTCTTGGTGAATGAAACCATTTTAGTCTCAAGAGTTTTATTACCTGTTAAAATCTATTTAAATATAGGCCTTCAATTTTATATTGCTTGACTTTTATGGAGGAGCTGTTTTACCAGAGCAGGATTTTGAATAGGAAAGATCACAATAAATACTTGTGACTTTGACATGTTAAGATCAGAAAACATGAAGAAAGAACTACTTGAATTTTCAGAGTTATTCACATACATCAAAATATTTCCATAGGCCAGAGACTTTCTAATAGATTGTATTTGTTATGATAATGCCTTCCTGACATGTAGCAATGTAGAAACCATATACATCTTAGAGACACACAAAAACCCAAGCACCCAGGACTGTTAAATTTAAAACTGCTGAAGCGTTTTAATATTTAATCGTATAATTCTATTATTCCTTTTGAAGCATTATTACTTGACTGATCACAGATTATTGAATGCAATACATTCACATATTAGGGAATAAAAAGGATAATATGTTAGACTACTGTTTCACTTTTGTTTTAAGCAGATGCTACAAAGGCAGCTTGACTTGTGTGCTATAAATAGAACCATGGGCAATTCCTTTTTTTTTTTTAACATACTGCAGCAAGAGGCATCTTTACTGCAACACTTGACCAAATTGCCAGCTCTAGAGTTAAAAGGATTGAAAAATTGAACTTTATACATTAGATTTTACGGCGCTGTAGGCTCTTCATGCCTGATGTATGATAAAGGAAAGCTAAGATTCTTATGAAAAAGTAAAGAAGCAAATCATTGCAAGACTTTAAATTACACTGAACATTCTGCATGAAACTTCAATCCATCAAATGGCCACTGAAAAATGAGGTAATTACCTACAATAATTTGCATGTTAAGAGCTAATACAATATTACAAAGTAAAGTCCAGTTGCACATTAATTGTGAAAGCAATGCATAATTTCCTGATTAATGTTTCATGCCTAATATTCTTCCGTGCTCTGTCAGATGCTAAATAACAATATGGCCAATCAATCTACAGAAAGCACACTCAGGCAGGGTCTGAGCTTAGTTTTCATAAATCCTGATGCAACAACTGCACTTGCAATAGGTGATTCTGTGAAACTGCTCAAATGATATTTTAAATAATTAAATTTTTCAGTAGAGCACCTCAGGCATAGCGTTGATTCTTGATATATGGAAGTAAAACTCTGCTTCTTCCAAACAAGGGACAACAGACTGGGGGTGGGGAGAGAGCAATGAGAGGGTAATATTCTGTCACCCATATGCACACCTTGGCTCCTGGGTGTCTGTCTGGTCAGTAAAGGCTAAGCACGTCAAAGAAATGATATGTTCAGTCTCTCCAGAGGAGGATTTCTATCCATGCTCCTCTGTTGAGGCAGGAAGGAATATTCCTCAAGGACTGCAACTCACCTGTCCTGTCAGCCAGAGACAGGGTGTCACACTTTTGAAAGAGCATCAAGTAAAGAAATGAAAGGATGACAAAAGTAAGGAAAACAAAAAAAATACCAGTAATAAATAGTGCCAAAATGAGGGCAGAGTTAACTGTCAACAGCAGGAAACAAGCATGGCTTGGAATTTCTCTCTTCTGTATTAGCCAATTCAGTGGCCAGATTTTTTTGTCAGTAATTAAAACTGAAAAGAACAATTATAGGACCATAAAGTCTTTTTGGTTTCTATTGGTTTGCTGGGAAAAACCCTCTTAAAGCTTTGACAGGTGAGTTACTAACTCGGTGTCATTCAAACGGCAAAATGTTTCCCAGAGCTTGGAGAGGGTAAATTCTCAAAGCAGAGCTTTAAAACACCAAACAGTCAGGCTGAACGAGCCAACAGGAAAGAAAACCCAGAACAGCTGAAAACCAGACCACTGACATTAATGGAAGCAGTGGCCACCTACAGAAAGAAGAATCTTTAAATAAAGAATATTAGACTTTCACTGGGTGCTGAGGAAATTGTTGGAGACTCTGTGATCCAATGGATGCAGTAAAAAGGAACTGGGAATGTTTTAATGAGCTCTTCCACCAGTGTAACTGTGTGACCTTGAGCAAGGCATGTGACTGAAGTGTGTCACTCTCCTCATTTGTACAAGAGGTGTTATTCCACCTATTTCACAGCGGTATTTGGAAACTTGATTAATTTACAAAAACTGCCTCCAGACTCTTGGAGGAAGGTGACTCTTAATTGATCTTCCCTAAAGCAGACCATTTTGTTAGAATAAAACAACTGCCTATTTCCAAAGCCAGACTCCAGGGACAGATTCAATGTGTCCATTTTCTAATCCTTAACTAAACAATAAATATTTGCTGGGGGTGATAAGAATATGTTTAATTTCCCTGCCTACACAAAGGCTATATGATCAGCTCTTCAGCTGTGAAAGCCAAGATTTCACACTACCCATGTGAAAAGCCATGTCAAAATTTGATCGACCTGATGGGCATATTTTGAACCATTCCTATAACACAAAATCTGTCACCTGCTGACGGAAATAATAAAAAAAAAAAGGAACAAAAATCCCAAGACCCTAAAATGGCTCACGTGGTTTAAAGATGTTCTCAGAAACTCACTAGTAATTTTTTATATTCTTGTACTGTCATCCCGTGTTGCCCTCCAATCTCCAGTCTGATGTCTACAGAATCCTACTGGGAATCTCAGAAGCTGGAAAAGCTGAACAGCTCACTGCAGCAGCAGGAGCAGCTCCACTTTTACCAACAGTATTCTCACCCTTTCTCAGACTGAAGTACACTTTTTTTTGCTATTTTTGTCAGGGTTACTCATTGAATTCAGAGTTTCAAACCTGGCACTTCAAATGGGTTTAACCACACTTCTGTTATTATTTCACTGCAGGGTCAATCCAACAGTTTATTTGTACCCATCATGACCGTAAATGGTTTTCCAATTCAATTATTAAACAGCAGCACTGTGTATTAACTACTGCAAACATTTGATCTTTGTACTTACTGTCCAGGTTCTGTGGCAAATCCTATTCATGTCAGTGGAGGACCAAAAAAAATAAATACCCCAAGGCATCAGAAGCAAGAGAAAATGAGAGAAATCCTAATTTATTTAACTCATTTCATACATACTAAGCAAAAACTTTTGTTTTCCACTGCAGGGTGCCTCTAAAGGAAATTTAGAGATGTAAGTTGTCATTGTCCTTTTCTCAGCTTTCGCAACCAAGTTTGTATGACAAAATTATTATCATTACTATGTGACATTGTGCTGGAAAGTTGCTTCTATAGGATGCTAAAAGAAATAGTTATCATCTTTATATGTACCATGCCATACCTGAAACTCTAATGAATTAGGAAGTCACTCATGTAAATACAGGATTTCAAGGGTCACAGAAGTAGAAAAAAAATCCCAAACACTTCTAAATGCAGTATGAAAAACAGGAATTTCTAACCTAATAAAGTTTCAAGCGTCTCCACCACATGCATAATATTTCAAGGGCATGTGCCATTGGATGTTAGATTTTCTGGTTTGATTGAGCATATGCAATTTTTACACCATTCTCTTTATCTTTCTTTATTCACCATTAGCTAATATACTTTGATTTAGTAACCCACCTTGCCTACCCTTAAGAGTAGTTCCATGAGCACAGAAGGAATAAAGACCCATTTTGTAGATAATGTATGCCATAGTGTGCGATCTAAATAAAGTTTTCCACATAGAACATCCTCACTTATCTTTTTAATTGCAAGTAATGGGAAAGTATATTCTATTTATCTTCAGAGGAAAGAATATTCACTATGCTGCTTCCCTCTGCAATTTATTGAGAAGGAAATATGAAATATGCAACTAACTGTGAGAAAGTAGGGAGGAGAAAGAACTCTAATTGATTGGCAACTATCTGCAAAAAGTATTCTTCTATTACTACAGATACTCACTCTGAAACTATTCTTGTTCATTGCCACTGCAGCACTTTCTTGCAGCTGGTGTTGAAGTAAATGAAAGTTTTCACAAAAAAATAGATGGAAATGGAAAAGACACACAGCAAGAAAAAACAGTACTTAAATGTTTTCAGTACCTTGTCCTAGTACCTTGTCCTATAGAAATGATACTTTGTAAGGAACTCTTATTAGATTAAGCAGGGTAAATACTCACAAAGTAAATAACTACTCATCAGTATTTATGTAGGAGGGGATACAGTACTTATGCAGAGGATGGGACAGGTAGTTTGGGAACCAATAAACTAGACACATTTCAAAGCAAATCCTTATATTTTCCCAAGCAGCAGGGGTTGCCTGCTGTCACTGTCACTGTACCAGTGCCTCACCACCCAGCACACAATTAAAGTGTCAGCTTTGTCTTCCCATCTTCTCTCCAGAACCAGGCTCACAGCTGCTGTGGAAACAAGGGCACTGGCTTGGAGGGAAGAGGCTTCTCTGGAAAGGCACAGAGGCTTTTTATTGTGGGGACAGGATTCTGAAGTGCATGAGACACATTTCCCACGTGTTTGTGGGAAAGGAATATCACAGTTACAGTCTTGTCTAGTCTCCAATTACTCAGCAATCTGCAGACAGACTCAGGAGAGCAGAGGCCAGAAGCAGCATTGACTTGGGAATTCCAAGGAGAACTTGGAATGCCTTTTTTCCCTTTGCTACACCCACTTTTACCTTCATGAGTTACAATGATTACCAAAACCTGGGAGAGTATTTCAATGTTTCATTATTTAACTAGGGAATATATGTAACAGCCTTCATCTAAATACACATCTGTGTATATTTATATATAGATAAATAGAAATCAACTTTCAAATGTGAGCCTAGAACAAACCCTAATGAGTTAACTAACCTTCCACTATCTGCAAAAAAAGTTACAAATAAAGAAAGAATTCTAAACCCTAAATTGATAACTTAATTATAAAGTAACAGTTGACAGTGATTGAATAGCTGAACTGAACCTCAGGTTGGCTCTGAGTTGTTTGCCATTGTGTTTCCTTTTTTATCATCCATTTTCTTTTCTTGCAGTATCTTATCTTACCTCCTTGACTTGTCTGCGTTTCCCTCAGCTGCTCACCTTTCAGAAACTCAGTCTAATGCAGTAAATCTATATCTGGTCCTTTCATTTAGGCTCACAACCAGAGCTGGAAAGGTTTGGGGTGCTGTAAAATGAAGCACCTACACATGTTCCAGCCTCTGACTAAGCAGCAGGACTGTTTCAATGACCAAATTCCAGATGTATACAAGAAAGCCTAAAAGGAAAAAAAACACCACAAAACCCCTCCCCATACCCGAAATCTGACTTTGCCCATAAGAATTTACATGAAAAAACTGCCAAGCCCCATTCCCAGAGAAGGATTCTTCCCAGACAGCCCCCACCTCATCCCCAGTGCACACAGTGCTCTGGCACCTTCCTCAGCTTGGTCAGGAAAACCTTCACTTAAATTCAATATATCATAACAAGATGAAGTTGTATCAAGTAAGCAGCTTCAGTCTGATGCACTCTTATGGCACAAACAGGTGTCACATTTGCTGGAAAATAATGAAAGATGAGCTCAATAACCCCCCATACCCTTCATAAGCTAAAGACAGTCAGCTCCCCTCCCACCCAACAGACTTACAGTACAAAATAAGACTGACAATTGCTCTAGCACACACTTACTCCTCAAGAGAGTTCAGTTGTGAAGGAAAAGAAAAAAAAAAATAGCTTAAAGTCCTAGGGCTTATTTTTGTTCAGATCACCAAAAAACCCAACATGTGAGGAACAGAGATTCAAGGGAAAGCATATCTCCTGTAATTTCCACCCTTTGTATTCTGAATCACTGCTTTCTGACAGGTTCACACCGTATTAAAGGAGAACTGAATTTTCATGCACACTATAACTATGATATGCTTAAGGACCAAGCAGACCCTTCATTTTATTTAAAGCAAGAAAGATGCTTAACATTTTTGTTATTAAAAAGGTGCCTTGAAACGGTTATAAGAGCATGCACTTTCCTAAAATGGACCCAGTTTTCAAGCATTCACTGCCTTTGTCAGAAGAAATTTCATTAAAACATATTTTGTCCATGACAAAACCTACAGTTTTCATTTGGATGGGAGAGAAATCCATGTGATGATGGGGATTGTCAGTGCTTAAACATGAGGGACTCTATTCTACTGCTGTTCTGGTTTAGCCTGAATTACCTGTTGATGCTTTTATCCATAACCACAGAAACACTCAAAAATTCTACTTGAATCTGCATTTAACTTAACCATGAACCTACGTGAGCAATATATGATGCTTTTTGTTGTAGAGTACAAGAGAAGATAGGAAAATAACCTAGATTATACATTATTCTCCATTAAGGAACAATTTTAAAAAAGCTTTGCAGATTTCTCTAGCAGTACAGCCACCTTTTACCACTTTCCACTTGTACAGCTTGAAAAGTAAATTTGATTAAATAAGGGAGACAGCAGCAGAACCTGACATCAAAACCAGTCTCAATGTAACCATCATTTTAATTGTAATGTTTATACTAGTTCTGACTTCTAAACCATTTTCACACTATTCCGTTTTAGAGAAACAATCACAAATGTCAATGTCATTTTTCTATAACAATAAGAATTAGCAGACTCCAAGCTTCTAGCAGGGATATTTTGATAAAAGCACTGATATGAAAAGAAAGGAGCAATAATGATGAAACCATTTGACATATTTTTTTCAAACTCTAGGTCAAAATACTTCTGAGATACAAAAAGCCTTCAAAGAAGAGAAGACAACAAAAGAATAACCATAAGCATGAACTGTATGATTACACAGATTTTTGCAGTTTTCTTCCCACCTCTTTCTTTCCCCTTATCCATCCTTTCCTCACTGCACCACTTGATCATTATTATCCAAGAAAGAACCACCCAACTGAGGAATGTTTCAGTGACAGCTGATCCTCATGGTTTAAATGCAGTCTCCCCTCTGTGCTGGCACACAGAATTCTCCCAGCTGGCATTTATTTTCAGGAGGCTTGCAAGAACAAATTCAAAATTACTTGGGAGGGCTTAAGAGAGGGAGAACCAGAAGTCAGGCAGGCACTGATATTGAAAACACTGTGATCAAACCCAGCGTTTACAGCAGAGCAAGAGATTAAAACATGAGTAATGTATTCCTGAATACTGTTCTGTCTTGCAGATTTGTGCTGTGGTGCAATCAGACACTGCTCTCAGTTCATTTTGGTCTGATCCAATTTACAGGAAAGCTGCAGGCAACATCCTGACAAATTCAGCAGCACAGCCTCGTCTCTGCAGATGAATATACATGCACACAACACCTTATACTTCAGCATTTTCTAAGCTGGACTTGTAAAGTAAATGACACTATGTACTGATGCAATAACAATATATTTCTACATCTGTAATCTGATTGCTAAAAAGGTCCTGAAACCTTTGTCTATCTTCTTTACTTCTCTGATAGTCACCATTTGTGCCTGAGAACAAACGTGTTAAGGTTTTATATTGCTTCGCTTGCTCAGATCAAGCACTTGATCAGCACATTTTGAACCAGAACATTGCTCACTTCCCCTGCACACCATTCTCCAAAAATGTAGAGAGACAGATGATTTATACCATAAAAAGTGACAAATTTCTTGGATATTGTCAATGCCAAGCCACAATGGCTGCGGAAAATTCTGGCAGGTAATGCTTTCAGATGAAAAAAAAAAAAAAAAAATCACAACAGGTTTAGCCATTGAGGGAGGGATCCTCGAAAGAAATGCTCTATGAGCCCATTAACTTTTAAAATTACTTGAGCTCTAAACTACTTACATGTTTAGAGAAAAAATCTTCAGCATGAACTGTCTGATTTACAGGCTCTTACCCAGAGCTTCCAAATTGTGATGAGCAGTCAGATGTCTAAACACAATGACATTCACCTCAATCACACCCACAAAACTGCAGACAAGGTAATAAGAACCTTACTGACACACCATGGTAACTGCAGCCCACTGTGGTGGCAAGTAGGTACAGTTTAAATATGTACAGGTCAAGAGCCTTTTTTCAATCTTTTCTGATTCCATCCATTAAATAGATTATAGAGTCAGAATGAGTGATATATTCTTCTGCAGATGTGAAGAGCATTGGATCTTTTACATGCACTTGGATTGGATTTACAATAGTTACTTAAATGCCCCAAAATATCAAGGACACAGAAGTATGCTTTTATCCATTATTTGTATTGATTTTTTTGTTCCTTGATTTCCAGAAAAAGCTTTAAATTCCGATTTTTCATGGTCTCTTGTTTTCACAAAACCCACAGTTTAGAAAGTTATTTATTCATCTTGCTTTTAAAAAATTCATGGGAGAAAAGGGGGGGTCTAGAGGGTAGGGAGCAAAAGCTGAGCTCACTTTCACACTCCCACAGCAGCTCTAAAGAAACTTCAAATTGTTTTCTCCAAGGGCTTCTAAGATCACAAATGCATGCAATAAGAGGGGGAAAAAAACCCCAAACAACCAAACCAAACCAACAAAGCATCAGAATATTTTGTGTATAGATGACCAGAAATATTTGTTGCTGATAAAAGGTTTTTCATTGTCTTTATTAACTTTTCTTTATATTCAACAGGTTTACTTCAAGTGATATCTTAGAGGAGAAGATGCTTTTAGCCATAAACAATATTCTGATGTATTGGTGTAAACACCTTTCACTTTACTAAGCAGTCTTCATGTAAAATATATAAACCCCTGGCTACTCTAAACATGGTGTCAATTCAATGTTACCATATGTATTAGTGCAATAAAATAATGTAAGTATTACACAGGAGAGTGACCTTACATGTGCAAACCTGCCAGTCAAAAACCAACTGTCATATTTCACTCAGAGGTGACAGAAGATCACACAACACACAAATCTCTCCAGATGCCCAGGCAAGTACTCACATGTGTTTAAAATCTTTCACCTTTCTCTTTCTAAGAAAATTTGGCACTATTTAATTAAAGATAAAAATAGAGATTGAGAGCAACAAGCCAAGTGTTGATCTCCCGTGCCAGGGCAATGCAGGAAATGTCACTCCAAAACCAACAGTGTAGGGAAAGCTCCTGAAAGTTCAGGCAGATGTCCCTAAAACCACATAGCTGTGTCCATTACAGGTTCTAAAGGAGACAGGCACAGTAACAAACCTGACACTGTAACCTGCCTTTGTGAGGAAATCCAGTGACACAGAAAAGCATATTTGACAAGTACACTGTGAGTTCTGCCAAGAAATGCACAGCTCTGTGTGTGTGTGTGGTGAGTTTCTTTCTTTCTTTAGGGGCATGCTTTTTTTTCTTTGTATCTCTGGAAAGATAAATAGGTAGAGAGGTGATGAGTGCATACTGATGTAATTTCTCCCTTTCTAATCTAAATTTTCAGTCAGCTGCATTCCCCCAGTAGTGAACAAGGCGTTTGTTGCTTCAGCTTGCCTTGAGCAGTACACACAGCCCTGCTCTGGGGAGCAGACTCCAGTTGCTCCTCAGTTATCTTAATGTCACTTCACACTACAATCACTGCAAAAAGAGGTCTTTAAGAAGGCTGAAGTTACGTTTATGTTCACTGTGAAATCTCTTCTACGGATTCATAAAATAATTTTCACATGTGTAGGAATGAGAGCTGGTTTGTTCACGGGTGAACCTCACACCAGAGCCAGCTGATGTCACCTGGAACAAGACTAGGCTGCTACCAGTAAGTGTTAAAACAACGTGAAAACCTTCTTTCTTAATGTGTTTCCACAGTTAGAGAATGAGGGATGGAACCTGTATATTACTCTTTATGTGGATATAGGGCACTCAATGGACAAAGAAAGAATGAGGCTTGTCTAGACATAAAGTTGTAAAAATCAGGGTTGGAGAATGCTGCATTTTGGAAAAGTTTGTCTCCTAGGCAAAATATGCAGTGTAATGAGGAAAGATTTTCATTTTTTGCATGCATAAGTTCTAAGTGCAGTATTTATCATTTGCTAAATCACACTCATTTTTCTGCATTTTGCCAGCAGTTGCATCAATTGTCATTTAACTGGTCTAAATAATGTGTTCTCTTCCCTGCTGTATTAAACTATTTCTACCAAGGCTAATGATTTTCTGATTTCCACATGCCAGTGAGCTTGGCAGTAACAAATGATGCCTCTCTTTTGCATGTTGCAAGTAGCTTAAATTATATTTTACATACCCATTTACAGGATCATTAGTTAAGTTAATATCCTGGCTATTCAGGAGGATCAAGCATTTTAGTAAAGGATAGTCTCACTATACATCCTCTGTTACCTCTGAGAATATTTTTAACAGCCTTGGCTTGTTAAACTCACACTCACTACATATGGATAGTCTGTGGAAACCCTAAATATCTATTATTATCCCGGTTATGGTGGCTTGTTATGTCTCTGATGCTGTTGTTATCCCTCACCTGAGGAACTATGTACTTCAAAACAGATTCCATCAAAAATTTTCATTTACTTATTTCTTAAATATTTTCTGAAAATAAGAATACAAAGGAAACAGCAAACAAAAAATCGTGTCAGGTTAGGATACTACAGAATTTCTGAAGGTAAGCAGCAATCACAGAGGGACACATTTATAAGCAAAGGCTTCCAAAAGCAAAATCATGGCCCACATTTTTTGGTGCTTTCCCTTAAACTGTGTCACCACTAACTTTAAGGATATGCATTTTACAAGGCAGTATAATATCCTAGGCAGCAATCTACCGGTACAATAGTACCAGCACTTGGTGATGCAATCAGTTGACAAAATAAGCATTCGAAAACTGGGGTCTATTTATTTGCATTGAAGTAGTTTCACAGGACACGGAATCACCTCTTGTCTGAAATCAATAGCTTCCAACACAGTTAGTGACAATGGAATCTGAGTAATGCATTTTGGAGGCTTATGCAAAGCAAATACACCAAAATAAATTTTCTCAGTCCTCTAAAGTGAAAAGAGTTTCATTTTGGTTCAAAAAACCCATTTATTTAGCATTAATATCTACCTTAATCCTCCTTTATAGATGTAACTCATGCAAACATTTAAAAAAGAAAACACAAAGACTTCCAGATTTGATAAAAATTTTTTTCTTTAAATGTTAAAATTCAACTTTTCAATTTTCATAAGAGCCTAAAATCTAAATTATTTTGCTCAACAAATAGACTTTTGTTCCCCTTTCCTACCAACAGCTGCACACCCCCTTCTCCTTAGTCCTAGAGAAAAAGAAGGGAAATGCTGACAGGGACTGAGTTCATGTACAGAGGGAAATGGTGCAAGTAAATGTTCTCTAAAAAGTCAAATGCAGGAATCAGTTCCCTTCACCGCTGCAGCATCAACACACAAGCAAAAAGTTCTGCTCCTGCACCTTCTCTCTGATTCCCACAAGGCACTTTTCTTGTTTTGGGGTCTGATTATCAGGTTTTTATTTGTCTACCTTCCCTCTCAGTGTACACACAGATCCTACACATTTTTAACTTCAAAAAAGCCAACCCAAAATGTGAATAAATCACAAACTCTGAGAAATGACAGAGCTAAAAGTGACCAAGTTGCTCTGCAAGGCAGAGCAGCTCAGCTGAAAAAAAGACTTGACATTGCAGTTTCTGATGGCCACTGTTTTTTAAGCTGGTTTTGACTATTTATAACTTTGATAAAAATAAAACACTTGTGCTGAACTTTCTAGCACCAGTGGGTGGTTCTTGTCACCAGCCTTTGTTTTCTGTTATTTCTACAACTTCCATGCTATGCCAGGTAGGGAGGCAGATCCGTGCAGCCCATTCCCTGCCAAATATTGCAGCACTGCTTCCAGAAATATGTTTCCAGTGATTTCCAGTGCTGTGCTCCCCCAGCAGCTCCATCCCCAGCTGTGCTGCTGCTGCCAGAGGCCGTTCCCTCTCTCCCTGTCTGAGCTGCTGGCACGGGGCAGGAACCCAGCAGTGCACACACGGACAGACCCTGTCTCACCACACTCAGAGCAGAACACAGAGCAGATACAACTGCCCTCCACTGCAGGGAGCAAGAAATGCAGTGGCTGGTGAACCATTGTGCATTTTGCCATTTATCAGTTTTGCAGTTCCACTGAAGTGATGCTGTCTGGTACCCTCAAACCAATGTCAGCTGATTTCAGTTTATTGTAAAAATACAAGCCTTTCTCACCGATACACTCTTATTCAACTTAAATATATATTTGAGGTTCAGGTTATAAAACTCCTAATTAAAACTCAAAATTCAGGTGGACTGAAAAAAGGACTGATACAACTCGAATTCCTCTTCTCAGTAAACATAGAACCAGGAATGTCAGCTGGAGCTCCCTTCCTTTTGTGACTGCACAAAATAGGTAAAGCAGTCTCTTAAATATTTACTCACAAGTGATTTTAAACTATTGTGGCTCACACATCTGACTGACTACCATTAGACAACTGCTTATTTATTACATCCTGGCTGTACTCTCTGTGCAAGGTTTGACAGCATCTCTGACAGACTTCTTGCTGACGACACATCTCCCTTGTTTCACACCCACCTTGTTTCTTACAGCAAATATTTAACCCATGTAACCACACACAAACTTGCAATTGGACCTGGGCAACATACAGGCCCTACATATTAAGTAAAAGGCACTAATTGACATGGTTAATCTCCGAAAGACCATGAGTGAGAGAGAAAAAACACGACCTCATATATAACTCTGATCACAGAAACAATCAAATTGATTCAAAAAGACTCTAACTAGGATGTCTTTTACCTTCCATTTCTGGCCCAGATGATGCTTTACTCTTTCTCACACAGACTCAAGAGCAATGACACACAGGACTGAGAAACCACATTGCTGCCATTACTGTACTGCAGGATTTTTTCAACAGACTCATTATATTCCTCAGGTTTTCAAATATTCAGGAAAATAACAACAATATTAAAAGAATTCCCATTACTCTGAGCAGCTTTGAAGTCTTCTGAATTCAAAATGCAAATGAAATCTGTGAATTTCTTTTCAGTTTATTCACAAAAAGATACAGCTGATCTACAAGAAAGTCAAATAAGCATGTCTGTCTTCCAACGTTACTCTTTTAGTCTTGAATTAAATGTTGGAAATGAAGAAAACATTGGTTCCCTCAGGTATAAACCAGAAGCTTTTCGTGTCTGTCAAGTAGCCACAGTAAAAGGACAAGCCTTGTTAAATTGTTGTGTTGCAAACATACCATATGTTCTCACTGCTGATTTCTTAGCACATGGAATCTATAGCTCTTATCAAAAGACACAGTTAAACACAAGGTATAGTCTATTTAGATACCAGGGAATGGCTGCATCCTTGTATGACAAAGAAGTGGGAATTTTTAAGTTAAATGAGATGAACTTGAAGTTTTCATATGCATTATTAGTCCTTTCATTCTTTCTATGCCTTGCTTAGATCTAAATTGATTCAGGTTTCCCACTACTCCCCTGTTTAGTGGGGTCCTGCCATTTTTATTTTACCTGTGCTTCAGTCAGCTATACAACTTCTCAACATTTTAACTTTCCTTGACAGCTTCAAAAACTTGGGCAGATGAATTCCCCTGAGTCCTATCATTGAAGAGTCTCTTTGCCTTCATCTATTTAATTAGGTCAAAACAGAACTTCTTTCAGTACTTGTTATAATCAAGGGCAAATTGGGTATCAAGATACATTGGTCAGAGGCAGTTGTTCCTGATTATTTGTACTCATGTAAATGAGTACAAAATGTATTGTAAACACAATACACTTGAAAAACCATTAGCATTTCCTAAGATGCTCTTAGGTGGCATACAATGTTTACCTCCAAATGGAGGAAACACAACGAGGAAGGATTTTTATTTTTCTTTTGGTCTCAGAAATGAACAAAGCTGGTGTACAGAAATGGTAAGAAGGAGTTATCATAACCTGAGGGAATCTATTAAATTTCAATTAAGAGTATAAACTTCAGGCTATAAAACTGAAAGGGACAAACATCCCTTCAGACCAGAATGAAAGACATCTTTAAAAATCAGATCCTAAAGGACTAGATAGATTAAATCCTTGCATAAGCTTAAAAGTCCCAATTCACAACCAGCAGAAAATAGAGCTAGTCTAATTTATTCATGGTGTATTTTATTGTATTCAACAGAATAGAACATTATTTTGCTGTGTTGAGCTGTAACCCCCTACTCATAGAGGTAGCTTTTGATTTCAGTTCCATTGCCTTGGGCAAACATGGCTGAGGATCCACAAGGCTGTGTCAGGTGCTGATTGATTCATTTGAAACTGGGAGATAATAGAAACTGCTCAAATTGACTGCAAGAAAGACAAATGTGAATTGGGACATTAGGCAAATTACAAACCCGTTTTGTAATCTTAATTTTAAGAATTAGTTTAACATGAGAAACACAAGGATTTTAATTCAAAATTTTCTCATAAGCTTACCAGAGCCCATTACAATTTATCTGTTGGATTACATTCTCTAAATTTTGTGGAGATTAGAGACTATATGAAGCCTATAAAACTGGAAGTTAAAAAGGCATGTTCTAGACATTCATTTATCATTTATTCATTCAAGAAACTCAATTTCTTTGGTGCTCAGTGTGTGTTTTCCAAGTAGCAGAAGGACCTCATTTAATGCACTGTCTTCATACAGTCTTTTTAGTAAGCTTTTGCTAAATTAAGCCCTCAAAGTTAGAATAATGCAATTAGGAAAACAGAACAGGAACAAGAGTAGCAGCACAGCCTTCTGTCACCAAAATACAAGTGACAATAACCACTGCAGAGTGCCACTAAGTGGAGTGTAAAGGTGTAAGAGGTACTGTGGGTATTACAGCCTTGGCTCTGTCTGGCAAATGTACTGTATAAACAACATAAACACATCTTGATCTTTAAATATTGATACTAAAGGGAGGGATAATTTTCCCAGCTCTGTCCTGTTCCTGCACCTTAACCTCCAGCTCTCATTGTACCATCAGTCATGTAAGAGATTAGTCCTTACAAGGAGTCTCTCAAGGGAGCACTGGGAAAGGACAGTGAATTGGACAGCTTGGCATAAAGACATCCCACCTTTCCAGTGCAGCTGTCTGTGAGACAAAGCTCCTTCTCATGTATTTTTAACATCAGGTTTGGTACCACCACACAACACATATGCAAACAAAATAAACCAAAACTGGAATTAAACAAGAAATGAAACATAAATACTATCAGTTAATAAAGACTGGAGTACTGACAAGGCACAGTAGTTGTTTTCTTGAATTCCCTTAAATTGGAAGTTTCTTCTCTGAAGACATTAATTTGACAGACAGGGCATAACCTGCTATGAAACACAACTGAGACATAAGATAAAGTGAATACCCTCTTTTAGGACAGTTTGTTACCTAGGGGTCCAACATTTGGGGGACAAATTTTGAAATAAAAACTTGCATTTTGTAACTAAATATTCGTATAGCAAACATAAAAATACCTTAGAAGTTAAAGCTGCTGACATCATTATTCATATTTGTCTTACAGATGAAAAATAACATGAATATTGTCAGGAGTAACATCTGCCATGCAGACACTCAAAATAATCCCACTTGCTGCAGATTCCCAAATGTGTCACATACTGGGCTCCCCTGCAATGCTGGCAGGGTAGAATGATATTAAAGCATTAAGGGAGATGATAAAATTGTTCTACACAAGTGTTTAATTTTTTACTAATAAGGCTTTCTTACTAATAAGGGCTGTTTCTCTGTGTTATGGTTGAGGGTAGGTCAGACCCCAAGCACAGGGAACTCTCAAATTTTCTTGTCTCTCTCTGAGGAGAGTTTTGCAGCCTTGGACCAGGTGAAATCAGAGTCCATTAACTCTTGCTAAGCCATTCTCACTCATTAATGACTGGTCATAGAACAGTTGGGTTGGATGGGGCCTTAAAGACCATCTTTTTCCAAACCCCTTGCCATGGGCAGGGACACCTTCCACTAGCCCAAGTTGCTCCAAGCTCCTGCCCAACCTGGCCTTGGACACTTCCAGGGATGGGGCAGCCACAGCTTCTCTGGGCAACCTGTGCCAGGGCCTCACCACCCTCACAAGGAAGAATTTTTTCCTTACATCAAATATATATACATATATGGAAATGTTAAATAGGTAGGATGCAAAAGTAATGAAAATACTGTAAGGATGGCTCTCTGAAACAGAACAATATACATTTATGTTGGAGAGTGATTAATCAAGACTTGGAAGGTCTATATACAGAGATGAGAAACAGCAAAGATCCCCAGGCTAACTGATATTAATCTATTACTCAGTATTTTGTTTATTTATATCCTATTCTTTCGTACAATGCATTGACTTGAAACACCTCGAGAATTTTGGTAGCAGCAACTGAACCTGAGTAAGAGTTGAAGATGCTGTGCTGTGTAAGATGCACCTTGCAGCCAGGACTGCTAGATCCATGTCACTGTTGGCTTAGGGAAACTCTGAACTTAGTTTCATTCATTTCATAACAGAGACATGTCTGCAAATAGCATTGGCCTTTTCTGATGAAATCTTTATTATGAATATATGAATATCTCTACAGACACTGTGGACAGAAATGAGAATATTAAGTGCCCAAGTCATGGCCATAACGAAAGAAAAACTATATTATTTAAAAAAAAAAAGCATTCAAGTTGTGGGCTTGCACCATAGTACTTAAAAAGAATGTCAGTAGAGAAATGTTACTTCCAATATATCTAATTTAATGGTAGCTCTGTTATGCAGAGGCTCTCAGTACAGTTAATAGATATTCAGCTTCTCCTGCCTGTCAAATGGCTAATCCTTGAGTTGGATTTCCTTTATTCAAATAGGACTTTGTTCATCTGCAAAACATGAACTGCATAGCTAAGTGCTAAGTGGAACTAAAACACAAAAAATAATTGGGGGTAAACAAATTCCAAAGCTCAGTTCTTGCATGGCCAAGGGCAGAGTGCTGGATTAAATCTGACAAATTTTACCCTTAATTCCATTTCTCTCCAAACCACTTATTATTCTACCAATATTGATAGAGACAGCATCTTGAATGACACATTTATCAGGGAGATTAGGTAGTGTCTGTGAACCTTTCTCCTGAAGGGTAAATGTCACCATGGGCTGTTATTTGCATAATACATGAGGAAATGAAAAATTGGAGCTTCCTCAATTGTTTTCGAAAATGAATTTTTTTTTTTTTTTGCTGCCATTCACACCTGGATGTAAATGCTTAAACATGCAGCATAAATGGCCATAAGCATTAATCACTATTCAATTAACACCTGTTCTTGTATTCAACCATATCTACTGTCAATTAGAAATGCTGTAGTAGTAGTAAGTAACAATGCTGTCAATGTTTGTAGGTTTTACAGTACTGTGCAGCTGAAGATTTTAATTAAGAGGGAGATTCCTAAAAAACTGAGAAGGGGATATCTCATTTCACTTATACCTATTAATATCAGTCCACATGGAATATGTGGACTTGAAGGAATCACACTGCAAAGCTGAAAATCTGGGAAACCAAACAGTCTTGAGCTATGACAGTCTGAAAAACTATGGGAAAAAAAATAAATCTGTTCAACACAATGTAGGAAAGTAGTTTCAAACAACAATTATGTGGAAAGGTTTTCAACCCAAACCTGACTAAAATAGAAAACAACATGTAAATGTGTCTAAAATGGGTAAATGAAAGCTTTGGTATATATGCAGAAGCACTGAATAGTCATTTCTAAACTACAGCCTGGGCAAATTATAGCTGTGAATTAGAAATTGTTCTGTTCTAATCAGTGTGAGCTGGTGCAGAGAACAGGAAAAGGGACAGCAGCAGGCTAAGACTTTGACCCTCTTTTTGTACTTCCTTCCTGGACAATTCTGATGATGAATATCAGATTTTAGCTCCATTAGTTGCACATGACGGCAATCTCCACATTCATTCCCGGTATAACCTCCATTTTTCCATATTATTCTATTTTCTAAAATTACTGCATGTTTAATGGCAGCTTCACAGAAAATCTACCACACTGACACAAGCTGATCAAGCACATGTGACTTCCTTCCTACAACAGCCAGATCATGCTCTGCAGAGTTATTGCCAATGCCAGGACTTGTTGAGCCATAAGATCCTGTGATCACTATTATCCATCTGCACCAATATCCACAAGGCAGTTAAGGTCACAATGACCAATGAATGGCAGAGGAGGTATATGCAAAACAGCAGGGACAAAACAGGATGGACTGTGAGCTCCTCATTAGCAACAAAGAGGCTGGAGCAGGGAAACAACAGCAGAGTAACGCATTTCAGCGAACCAGTGAGAGCAGCAGACACCATTTGTGTTTCTCCATTTTGAAATGGCTCTTAAAATGTTTTAATTCAGAGGAGAGAATATTATTTCCACACCACCTTTCCACAGTCTAGTCCTGAATGCTCCAAGCGTAACAAAATCCCCACAGGGACTGCCTTTCCCCCTTCCCACCCAAGCTCAAGCAGAACCTTTTACCCTCCTGTAACTGCACAAGCATATTTGTAACATGAGAGCCATGTAAATGTTCTGTACAAGGGTAGGACTGCAGCTGCAGGAAAAAGGACAAGTCAGCTTGTCTTCTGCTTGCTCACATTAAATGAATATGGCAAGTGGCTCCAGCCCATGGAAAAAGGGAGGGTGGTGAAGTGTGTTTCCTAGAGCTGAGTGGTAAAATGTCTGTCCACACCTCAGAGAGCCCCAGGCAGTGATGGTTCTCATATAATTACACAAAGGTGCCCTATATTTTGTAATAATCAAGTGAGACATGAAGCAAGTAGTGCCACGAGCAAAACTACAAAATAAATGCTGCCATGTTGCCCAGGAGCAATGGCTCAGTTTGCTTGAGTGCACACTGCACAAACTTATCTGAACAGACCTTGACCATTTGATTATTCTAAATTTTTTCTGTGTAACATTTTAAACAAATCCCTGGGCCATGCTCAGACAAACTGTGAGACAGTCCAGGTCCCAGAAGAATGCAAGATGATCTTGCCTATAGCAATAGCCAATTAAGAGGCTTGGGTCATTTTTCTTTTTTAATTGAAGAGAAAAAGTTTAGTACAACACAGAAGACAGTATCATTGTGGGTTTCTTGTGAAAGCGTGGCAAGAGCTATAGCAATGATAAAGGGGCAGGAGGCCTTTACTGTTATCACTGAAAACCAAATAAACTCAACAGATAAATAAATTAAAAGGACCAGAAACCTGCAAGGCCTGTGACATAACTATTAGATTTGTTCCTTGTGTGCATGCAACAGAATGAAAGCACCTTAACAAATCCCAAAACATAAGAGTATAATATGCACTGAGGTTTTCCTAATGGTAGAATAGTTTGAGGTGAGAAACTCATGATCTCTGACATACAGATCTTCTTAGTAATGCTAATTCTCCAGATTTTGCTCCTGCTCACCAATTTACAGGTTTGATTGGGTTTTTTAATTATTATTTTTTGTTGTGGGTTTATATATTTATTTATATTACAGATCATTTCCTGTTAATACATCCCTCTATGACATGAACTTCTTCCAGAAAAATTTCCCATTAAGCCATCTTGATCTGCTAAACACACTACTGATCCCATATCCTTTACTACTGACCCACTCCTTGGCCTGCTGTTCTTCAACATCCATTTGTGAGGCTGATTCCCTGGGCTTGGGTGTACAGCATTTCAAATTACAAATTTGGAATAATTTGGGGGAGCTGTTTCCAAGCATCTCAAGATCTCTCTGAATTCTGAGCACATCCCCAAGTATGCATCTGTCACATGTAAATGCAATATAGTCACTCTTAATTCTATTGTCTGTGTCTAATGGAAATGTTCAGTTGTGCCATCTCTCTCTTTGGAACTGTCCCTGATACATTTTTCTAATCTGACAGTGAACCACTGAAAATTGCTCTGAGAATTGTTTTGTCAAACAATTTGTCAATCATGATGATGGGTTTTTTCCTCCAAAGTTGAGAAAAATTTCAAAGTATACTTGGAATGTTTAGGAATTAAACTACATGGGCTGAATGTAGTGAATGTAGGACACGCACGAAAATAATTTTAGCAATATTAACTTCAGGAATATGTAGTAGCAAGAAATGTCTGATAGAGTAAAGAGACTCACTCTTACAAAAAATTAATGGAAATCTCCATAGAGTGCAAAGCTTTCCTCAAGCAGAGCTTAGATTTCCTTTTCTTTTTTTTTTCCTCTTATCTGAATCAGTTCTTCCCTTATGTCTCTGTTCATGTTTTCTCACTGAGAACATGATTCCACAGAAGTTCAGAATAAGTATTTCTGTAATTCTTCTATTCAACATTCTACTCTACTACAGCTAAGCAAGGGAGTATTCACGTTTTCACTCTTGGACAGGTGCTTCCCTCCAGCTGCACAGCAGTTGTTGTCATTCATTACACCTTTCCTCTGCTAACTCATAAGCTTCAGGTGTCATTGGCTCCTTTGTTTGTTTTAGTTTTAAGAAATGATCACAATAAATATACAGAAAGTTATGTAAATACAAAATATTTAGGAAGTAAATGGGGATATTCTCTTACAGAACGGGAGAAAATTATTTAATTTGAACCACTGCTTGTCTTATTAGCAATGTTTCTGAAATCCTGAATACCTGCTACAGAGCATTTTAATTCCAACAACCCCTTAAATACTAAACAATCTGGCCTCTTCCTTCTCTGTTATCTCTATTTACTTGTTATGCCCTGTGGCTTGACACCAAAAATTAGGTACTGATACTGGATTTTTCACAGTCTTTCTTATTACTTTCTTACTTACATTCCTCACACAGATAAATTGAGATTAGAAGTAGTCCTTTGTTGTCATTAATAAATTTAAGGATGCTATTGGCAGTGCACTGATAAATACAGTAGGAACTGTTGTCAAAAGGTGCATTTCTTCTTCCATCTCCTTCTTGCCATAGTAAGGCCTGACAGTGGAGAGAATTCACTTCACTTGCAAAATTGATTAGTTTGGAAACAATCACTTGTGTAATTAAGATAGGTCAGGCCAAGTTTCTTTATAAATAATTCATCAGGAAACTACTCTATAAAGAGCTGGAGAAATGTCACTCCAGGTGCACTCTTTTAAACTATTTCTGTATAAATCAATTAAGGTGTTTTATTTTGACACCCGGTGTCAGTATTTACAAAACTTGGAAAGACAAGTCCATCCCTGCAGCATGCATTTGCAAATAACTTTACTCATTAATGTTTAATTAAGACAGAGGAAAACTGTCCTTGATATTTTGCTGCAATTAGTGCTCTCTATACCCCACTGACTTTCCATGATGAATTACTTTTCAAATGCAAAGTGAAGTGATTAAATAAAGCTGAAGATTCTCCAGCCATTGCACATTGCCCACCCTACAAGTTTAAGTACATCCAAAATGTACTGCTCAGCTGCAGCTGATAACTATTTGGTAAAGCTGTTATAAAACACCACACTAAGCACCTAAATGGAAAAAAAAATAAATTTTACATTCTTCCCAAACCTAAACTCTTAACAGTGTTTGCAATGTCCTGAAAATCTTCTTGATTTGGAAAAAATAAATGTCCAAATTCAGATCATATCCTGAAGGGCTCAGACTATTTTTTATTTTTAATCAGTAGAGTATATATTGACCAACTGCAGTTCTAAACTCTTTCACATTTGTGTAATGCTAAACTAAGGGACAATGCCCACATTTCATGGTATAACTGCCATAAAAATGCCTCAACTGTTTGAAAACTACATTTTAGTTCCACTACACATTTTGTTTGCAGAAATATTTTTCACAGTGAAACAGGGTAAAATGCTGATAAAACATTTCAGAGATGAAATGTGCAATATTTTCTCTCGATGCCCTGCAACAGAGCCTTTTGAAAAGGAAGGCTTACTCCAAGCCCTTCATAGAAATTAAATCAATTTCATAAAGTATTTCAATTTTGATGTAAAAATAACAGAAGTCTTTCAGAGTATTTCTTTCTTTTTTTTCTTTTTCTGGCACTAATTAAAAAAGAATACTTTCCCTCAAAACATTTTAGCTTTTCCAGTTCCAGACTTAGACAGAGCTTAGAAATCTGGAGAAAAATCACACACTAAACTGGAGGGAGAAGCAGCTGGCAGGACCTCTGCCTAAGGAAAAGAATGACAGTGGTAAAGGAATACATGGGATTATTTCAGAGACTGGACTGTGCTTTGGGCTCAAAGTTCTTCCACCAGAATGAAAGCCTAAGCCAAGATTTGAGCTTGGAAGATTTCCAGAATGGATTGCTCTGGATGGGGAACTATTCTTGAGGTAACCTCACTGGCTCCAGAGGAAATTGCATATACTGTGTTGATACAATGTGATTAAAATACACATTAACAAAACTTAAATATGGTGTTGAAAAAGCTTAACAGTGTCAGCAAGCTGCTTAGTCAAGGCTATTTTACCATTTGTTACTTTATGGCCAGACTACCTTGGGAATAAAGTACAGAGATAGTGATGATTTCGTGTTCTGACAATTTTAAAAGGTGCTCTAGAAATCATAGAGAATAAGAATAGTTCTTCACATTGACTCACAGGTCACCCTTTGTTTATTAAGGCTATCAAACAGCCCCTCTGATCTACGCCAGAAACAAACCAACTGAACTCCAACCAAAGGCCCCCAGAGCCCATATGCTGAATTCACAGCCTCTCTGGGACACACTGCCCCTGTCATACAAAAACTGAACCATCTGCATTGGCTATAGTAATGCTGAAATACAAGTTTTGCCTCCTGCAATGAGACAGAAAGGTTGCACTATTTAAGGTTGGAAACTATGGATTTAAAGAAGTCTGATTTAGAGAGCAGAATAAATGCTTTCATCTGGGATTTATTTGTGTGGTGAGAGCTTGCCTTGGGCAGGGAAGGTCAAAAGCAAACCTTTGATCTGTTTGGACTATATCTGTATCCTGTCATAGGTTTAATTTGATGTAGGGACTGTCTCAGGCTTAGGGCCCCTTTACCATTCTGACTTAATAGAAATAAGCCAAATTCCTACACAGAGAGCCCACATCCTGCCAGCATCACACAGTTCCCTCTCCCAAGAAAGCATGCAGGACATGTATCCATAGCTGAAGCAGTTGTAGTAGGACAGATCAAACTGACGGGAATTAAAAAAATAAGAAATAAATTTTAAAATGCTGTTGGAGAAGTACAAGAAGCCAAATTAAATGGATAGATAACAAGAGTTACGAATGGGGATCCTGCCCCATAAAGAAAGACATGACAAGGAACAGCTGATCCTGTTTTGCACTCGGGTAAGATGTTTTTCCTCAAGGGCCCTCAACCAAAAGTGTATCAGTAAAACAAAATATGACCAAAGGCCTTTATGCTGAATTGAACACCTATTTACACTGCAGGACTCGGGACAGCCCTTACATAACATCAATAGTGCTTAGGCTTTCTTAGGTGGATCTTTTTTTTCCTGAGTGCCCATTACAGCACAGAGAAATTGGTATGCAGCACTTATTTGCAGGTGAGAGGGTCACCAGAGGAATAAAACCCCTCATGTTTGTCTTTGTTCCCAAAGTAGCAACATGATTTAATACCCTATAGTGAGTCAGTAAAACAGTTTCTTAATCACTGAAAGCTGGAAATTTCACCTAATGTCACAGGGTTCTCTATACTTGACAGAATCTGTACCTTATGAGGACCACATGACTAAAAACCTCTATATATCCATTTACTTATTTCAGCAGTCTACAGTACTCAGCACATTTTGGTATGAATCTATGAAACAGAGTGATTACAAGAAAACCGTGAAACATTTATCTTAATTTTTGTACAACGGCAGAAGTTGTACTTACAAAGTCATTCTGCAGTTACAGTAGAAACATTCCCAGACCTGCTCTGCCCAGTGCAAACAGCACAAACAGCTACATGGGTCACCTACAGCACATAAACATGACCTTGCTCCTATTCCTGATCTCAGAAAAGGGGATCCATTTCTCCCCTGCCCGACCATGTGCCACCTCAGCAGCCTGACCACCACTGCTTTTTGGCTGCCTGAACTCCAGGCCCTTTTACTGACTTCCCCTGTGACCAGTCTTAAAAGAGAAAGCCCTAAACTTTGCCAATGTGGGACTTTTAGGTTCCAGATATAAATGAAAACTGTATGATCTTATACCTACTTCCAGTCTCTGCTTATTATTGATGAAAAAAGCTGGTAAATATGATAATAGTAAAATTTTTGGGGGGACATGAAAGTTCGAAAACAATAGTTCTGCCATCTTCCAAATATGGAGTCATACAGAAATAACTTTCCGAAAGTATAATTTCTCTGAAGAAATTAATTCCTTCATTCTCTCACCATCTCCTGTTCATCTGCTGTTCTGCTTCCCTTCCCAAGGAAGAGCAATGTTCATTCTTCTTAATTGCTGCTAACGATTCTCACCCCAGGGTACCCCAAAGGACATATATTGTCCTGATCCTCAAGCTCTCTAGTTCTTAAACTAAGTCATTGGATCATTCAGGGGAGAAAGATAAAATCATGCCTGTGCTGACAAGTTCTTGGCTACAGTTTTAGGCCCAACATAACTTGGAAAAGTTGAAACATAATAAAACCCTAGGGAAGTGTGTGTGAGGGAAAATCTGACAGAACCTTAACTGCAGCAGCCCTACTGGATGCCACTTACAATAACAATTCAAAGACCTTGAGCTATCAAGCAGGTTTACTGATGGAGAACTCTTATCAAAGTTCCTGCTGTTAGTTCTGACAGATTCACCACACACGGCTGCACATGGTTACACTCACGTTCACACAAGTATACAAGAAATGTCTATTCCTAAGCCTCTAAGACTTTGCAGTAGTAATGTTTTAATTGCAAAGATGCTCAAGAGGGACTAATACCTGATGGTGAAAGTTTTCTTGTAGTATGGAGCCTTTTCTATGATTTGAAAAGCAAGCTAAAAGTATGCTGTATGGTTAAACAGTCTCTCCAACAATCCTGCACGTGCTTAAGGGGATTGGCAGCATAGAAATACTTTTCCCCTCTGATGTAGGTCTTTACACTTCTGGGACTTGTTTCCTCTTATATGTGCAGTTGAATGGATGCTGAACTACTGATGAATCATATCAGCCAGCACTTCAGGGGGGAGCTTGCTCTGGGCAGGTGCAATCACAGGTCTGCTGGCAAACTGTCTGGGCCAAACTGACTCAAAGTACTTTCTCCAAACCCGTAATTATTAGGCAAAAGAGCAGCCCTTTCAGTGTTACATCAGCATAAAATGGTAGAATTTGGTAGAATGCTTCATTCACTTAGAGTAACCGTGAAGAAAAACATCACATATAATACTATCATTTAGCCAGGGAGTATTGACAGTGTTGTGCACCAAGGGACATGTCAGAGGAGAGGAAGGATAGGCACTGGACACACGAGGCAGTCTGTGGAGATACACTACTTCAGAGGACAATTTGGAGCACCCTGAATCAGACTGCTGCTTTGAAGTGCCCGTTGGAAAAGCATCTCTTTGTGATTTATGAAAAGAATAATTAAAACCAAAAAGTAAAAACAATATGAGAGTGATACTGAGAGGGAGACTTACAGATTCTTAAAAATACAGGCCTTGAGGGCTGTCTACACAGCTATTAAGAGGTCTCATTTCTCATGGGATGTCTTTCCCATGAGCAGCAGATACATGCACACATCACTTGGAAAGTATAGATATAACTGAAGTAAGAAAGAGGGGGAAAAAAAAGCAAGCTGAGAATTCCCCTGCTTGAAACCAGGAACTAACTATAACATTTTATGAGGTCTCCTACAATAACAAGTAATTCAATATCCAAAGTATTGGCTAATATAGCATGAATTTCTTTATGGTTTTGACTAGAAATCCACTCAGGCAAGGACTGCAGGAGTTTTCCACCTCCTGGTTATGCATTAAAACAAATATATTTACAGTTTCTTTCTGACCCCTTAGAAGTAAGTCTTTATGTAAACTGAATATCTACAGCACAAGACAATGAACACTGTAAACCAAGGTCCACATTCTATTTTCAGCTCAGGCACTCAGACAGCTCAACTCAGGCTCTCCAACATGTTCCACGTGATTAAATAAAAAAATTAATAATAACATGCTCTTTGTAGCTGTTTGTATCCACCTCTTTATGGTCACCTTTGGAAAATACAATCTCATCAGGAACAGATAATGAATGTTAGTTGTCTGGATAAAACAAAATTATTATCCCCAGAGCACAAAGCACATTAGAATTTTCAAGTTAAAGTAAATAGTGGGTGTGAACTTCAGAAACACACATTCTATTTATTTCCTATAAACAGGGAGAATTTCTTTCTAACACTTCAAAAAAAACCCCCAAACTAGATATCTAAGGAAAGTATACATTTTGTGTAAAATCAACTATTGCTCCTTGGAATTGTTGAAAGACCTTTCATTGAATGCACATTTCAAACCATTTATCTTTAAAAGTGCTAAATCAGAAAGCATTTATAGGACCTAAACCAGCTGAAGAATACAAGTGGAGCTCTATTTTTTTCATGAATCACATTTCCAGCAAACAGCTGTAGAGATGGCAAAACCAAAAATAAATTTGCATCAAGTGACAATGCAGTTAAAATTCCCATTGTATGGTTGGTGAACCAAGAAATAGGTAAGTGCCCTGCCCAGGTTATCTGTAGCCTTTGGTGGGACTGTGCAATAAGTTCACATTTCCTGAGTTCCATATTCTTAAATGAAAGATCTCCCTTATTTTTGAAGCAGCACATCTTGGAAATTAAAGTCTCACCTCTTAGATATTTTACTTTTCCTACACCCAAGTTATTTTTAGGGGGTTTTGTCTTCTATTTTTCTTATTTAGAGAAGCAACACCCCAGAGAAAGTGAATTCTATTCACTAAGATCATGATGCCTATGACATTTTTGACAAGTTGATTTTTTGAACACTCTGAATGAAGCAGTTGTTTTGGCTGGTATTTATTTTTATGTTTTCTATTAATAGACTATCTTCCATCTCATTTGTCTTTCAAGATTCTGTGTGTTTGTGGCTTTTTAATGTCTTTCACTGTCAGAAATGCTTTGACTGACACACAGCCACTGTCTGAAAAACAACAGAATTCTGTCTTAAGGTGTCATCTTTTTCTTACAGAAAATCCACACAAGGATTTGATCAGTGGTTCTTATTTATAGGAGAGATTTTTGGAACTCATTATTAAAAATTGTATGCATATTTTATGGAGATTTTCCTCTTTGTTCCATTTTGTAACTCCAAGCTGAAACAGGCTGAACTGCTTCAGAAATAAAGTGAACATGAAGGAAATCCTTTCAAATCTATTCAGTACATTCAAATCCATTACACAGAACAGCTCTTACATGAAAAAAATAATTTAAAATTAAAGAAGGCTACTCAGAGAAATATATTGAAACACTAAGCATCATGACTACACCCTTTGCAACTGTGTCTTATCAAGCTCTCAGTCTACATTTCCCTTAGTAGGAGATTAATTTTATTTTTTGTGATGTTATACATCGTCTCTTTTGATTATAACTATTATGAAGATTTTCTTCCTGAGTATTAGGAAATTTTTAAAAAAATAAATAAATAAAAGCAAGCAAAACCACCTTCTTCAGAAAATTCCTGGGTTTTCCACTTGCCAGCTGAAATCCTTGAACAAGTGGGTTTAGGGCATTGCCATGTAACTGCTCTGTAGTCCCGCCCTGGCTCCTTCTGCCTGAGGGTCTCGTGTCATTAGCCTGTGCTCCTCTTTCCCTGCACTAAGAGCTACCACTCAGCTCCTTCCTGCCTTTTTAATTGTGCAGCCTCTTTCTGCAGCTCCCAGAATCTGCTCAAGGCTAATACCCTCAGATAACCGCAGCAGCAAAATAGTTCCAATGGGCACCCTTAAAAGTTTCCTTTCACTCCTCAGTCAGTCGTAGCCAGTTACTGGTGTTGCTCATTAAAAGTACAAGGAATATCTCCTCGTTATGGCTACAGCTTATCTAACATCGAATAGGTAAAAGGGAACTTTGCAAGAACTCCCACTGGATTTTAATTGAAATAATAAAATTAAACTTGTCACTGGAACCACGCACAGACTTTGACTTGCCCATTTGAATTGGTTCTTAGTCCATCACTTGAGGAGAAAAATATTTACATAAATATTTTAACACAAACCCGTCAATTACATATGTAATGTCCATAGTTATTCCTTGAAAGGTATCATAACTTTTAAATTGCTTCCTACTGAATCATTTCATGGCTTGTTGCCATGAGTCAGTTTAACTTCTCATCACTGCACAGGAGTGAAATAGTGAGTACCTTCTTCCTTTCATACCTCAAGTTGATTTATTAAATAAACATATACCTAATGTTTATTTGACATTGTAAGTAGTCAGAATTATCACTGCTCTGCAGCTCAAAATAATTGTCAGCAATGAATAATAGCTGAGATCTATTGCATTTCTGTCCTGAGGGACTGTCAGAGATATTTAGTCACATACATTGTATAATTTGGTAGGTACTCACTATTTAAAAGGGGATAAAAAATGGCAAGTGCATTTCAGATTCTGCAGATCCCCCATTTTGAGACTTCTGTCATGTATTTGCACACCCAGCCCATCCTCCTGTTAAGCCCACAAAGAATCTGCAATGCAGAACAGACCTGAATGTCTTAGTGCTGTTTGTAAAACAGAACACACCACAGCCTGGAGAGCTAATTCCCATCTTATCCATGCATTAGCTGGGACAAGGCATGGGAACCATTCTGCACAACAGGACCAAGCAGACTCTCCCACTTAGCAAGACTACTAAGGCTGAAAGTGAGAGACAGAACCTTGAGCTTATATTTTCTAGTGCTGTTCTGACCCAATTCTTAGTCAGTACCTTAAGAAAACCATCTATCTCCAGTCACAGCAGAGATATCCCTCTTACCCCCAGCATCCTTCAGATTCCCCAAACTTCTAAATTAGATGCTAATCAACTCCATTTCCAAGCAGATGAACTGCTTTGAAACAGGACAAAACTACCCCTGTAGGCAAGATGTTGGTGGATTTGAGCAGTTTGTTTGGGGTTTTTTATTTTATTCAAAATCATTGAACAGTGGCCACTGTCTTTGAAGAGAGGATGTCTCTCTCATTCCACATTTCCTGGGAGATGTCACAGCTGTGACAAGGAGGAGTTTATAATGCCACAGTTCGGTGCCTTCATAATTTATTCTCTCTGATTTTATGCTCTTTTAGTCTCCTGCTCAACCATCCACTAACAAGCAGTGATATTAGCCAATAAATCAAAGACATCTGCTTGTCACCACCAGATGCTTGGTCACATTGCAGCCGATTATGAGACATACAAAAGGACAATTTCATGTAGAGAGCTCTGTGGAGGTGTTCCACTGATATTCTGTTTGATAGGAGACCAGCGTGAGGTGAACGTAGTATAACTCAGTAACTTTTATGCCTCCTGGCAATGGAAAAGTAAGGTGAAATAAAACTGGGAAGTAAATTAGGACCTCACCTTTATGGCTGTGTAATTTTGATCCTGCATCTATTCCTGAAGTACACTGACACAAGTTAGCATAAAAATAATCTTTCCATTTGCCCGTCTTGCATTGAGCTGGGCACAGAAAAAGCAGCTACTTTAATTTTCACAAAGAGCAGAAGAGGTGCTTAATATCAATTGTTACAAAGTGCATCAATTTTTCATGTGGCAGTCTTGCAAAAAAAATAATCCATTAGCCTTATCAGTCAAATGTACAACTAACATGCCCAGTGCAAAGACACTCTGATCTCTCTTTTTCTCTCTAATTTATTATAACAAACACCATTAATGGTAAGACCCAGCGAGTATTTTGCAGAAGGGAGGAGAGTAAAACTCTTGCAGAAATGATGCTCTAGCTTTCTTCTCTAAATTAAACACTTTACTCCAAAACTGTATCACGAAGCTGATAAAATATTATGCATTATTCCAGTGTGCTATAAAATAAAATCCATAGGAAAAGCAGACAGAATTATACAGAACTATACGGAAATAGTTGGCAACAGTTCTAAAAGGAAGTACAGCATTTGTTGATTGCTCTCTAGAGAGGAACTGCTCTCCAAAGGGCTGCAAGGCTTTATATTGCTGGGTCACCAGCTGAAAGGACATTCAGGCTGGTTTTCTATGTATCATCATGCTTCTTTTTAGTAGGTTAATCTTTACAAAGTTTAATCTTTGTAAGATACCTGTCTTTTCCACGGGCATCTCAGACACACACAGTGAGGATGTTGCCAGGGTGTCACCACACCGGTACTTTTTACTCACTCATTCTTATATTTTGAAACTTCAGTAGCTTTAAAGAAGGACATATACTAGCACTGATCAGACAGGTTCAGGTACAGTCCTCTCTTGTATTTTGATTTAATTTCTGCCCTTGTAAATCTCAGGTTTGAATGTCTGAGAATTTCCTTTGCTGAACATGGATTCAGCCTGAGGCCATCCCAGTTCTGAGCACTACAGTTGGGAGGACGATGACATCTAGAAGAGAATTTGTGATATTAACACAATAAGCCCAACCAGCAGTTGCCATTCAGTTAATTGGGACATTAATTACCACGCCATTCAGTGATGAAAAAATGTGAGCACGTGAAAGAAGCGGTATTAATATATATACATTTTCAATATTCTAATGGACCATGTTTTAACCACAGCTCCAGCCAGAAGCAATTCATAGTGAAATGACAGCTTTATCAGTAGCATGGCATCAATTCTCACCATAGCAACACTAGACAAAAAAAGTCTGTTCCATTTCCTGGTAGTAAATGATTGACATGTACCTTTTGTTTTAAGAAGCACTTACCTATGGCAGTTATCTTCCTATCTCATTGCCTGCTGCAGATTTACAGGTCAAGCCAAATGACCTGCAGGAAGAGAAGAGAAAAATTATGCACGGGCATAATACCAGGAAGAAAAAGCAAGAGTGTGCTTAACTGTTTTACAGAAAGTAAAGCAAATAGTACAGAAACTGCCAGGGACCAGCTTTAGGTTGGATAAGTCATCTGGTACAGTCCCCAGATTTGAGATCTGATCTATTCTGCCCTGTTTTACATGAGTGAAATCTTACAGAACTCCCTCATTAACAATGAGCCTCAAATCCTAATTTTTTATCTAGTTTTTCTAAAAGATTTGAGGAATGTTAGAGAAGCACCAGGAATTATGCTCTTGGTCCTGTTAGGATCACGGTGTTTGGAGCACATAAAAGAACAACTTTCTATTAAACTCCTGCTACTTTCTTTACAGAACAAGGGAAGCAGACCTCCCATCAAACGTTCCCCAAATGCAGCTCCCCTGGCACACCCCTCTCAAAAATGAAAATCCTTCCTTCTGGTATTGAACACTGGAGTTACAGCCTCCAAGTTACTTTTTGATTTCCAGATATACTCCTGGGAATATACATCTAGAGATACTTAGATTGAAAATTGCAGTTAACAGCTGAGAGTCCAATATCTACATTCTTCTCTGAGAACTATTTTCTCTCCCTTCAACCATATTAGACAAGCACCTCGCCTGCACTGAATTTAAAATTTAAAACATTTAAATCATTTAAAGCATGACCACATCCACTCCTCTTTTTCTTGAAAACAGTTGTCAGAGGAATTGTCAGGAAAGCATTCAGAGTATAAAGCTCAGTCCATAATATAATGTAAGATTCAAAATAATGAGTTAGTTTTAATGTGACTGATCAATTTTGATGCTTTAACAGTCACAAAGCAAAAAAACTTTGGAAGTACTGTCAAAACAACAGTGATTAATGTTGGTTAGATGGAAACTAGTGTAGAAATAAACACTAATATAAAGCACCAGTGCAATATATATTATATAAATATAAAAAAATGGTGGTCTCAAGAGTGAAAGGATTAGACACCTACTAATGGGCTTAAGATTAGACACCTACAGAATGGACTTAACTATCCATCAACTTGTTCTGAAAAATGAGAATATTTCTCAAGTATCTTGCTCCTGAAGCCTGAGATGTACACTCCAAATTGCCCCCAGGGGAATTATGTTCTTATGAACCTTGGATTTTTGGCAAAATGAGGCTGGATGTCAATTCACCCTTCTACAAACAGTCACAAACTATGGAGAGCAGTTCCCTGCTATACCCAGACAAGAACCCATAACTGTGGCTGTCCCATATTAGAACCTACTCCTGGTTACTTTTGTGACAAGAAACTCAGCATAGTACATTCAGTGGAGTATCCTGGGAGGCAAACTAGGGATACTCCCGAAATGTGTGTTTTATTTATGGCTTTCTAAATTACAGATATACATTAAACATAAGTTTTCATGAGGGTTTTTGTCAGAGAATATTCTGTGAAACTCCTCTGACTGTTTCTTAAGTCACTCTTGTTTTCTGAATATGTGCTTTTCAGAATTAACAGCTGATGTACAAGTTTATCTGAAAATGTTTATAAAAATCTTGGGTTTGTTTCTTTCAATATGTCCAACAGCTCCATCAGTAGTTTGAGCACAGTCTTTCCAAAATGATTATTTTTCACCTATTTTCAGCATTTTTTCAAAAGTACTTGCAGTCTCCTTTGAGAAAAGAAACAAGAATGATTTTATTTTTATTCTTGTTTACTGAAATTAAGAGCCCTTTCATAAAGATAAAAAGCCCTTTTGAAAATTCTAGTTCTCCACATAAAACCTTTCAATATGCTTGCTTATTAAGTACATGAATAGCTTCCCTGATCTCCATGGGACAGCAGATATATTTAAAGTCAATCATCTGTACAAGTCATTAAGTGACAAGAGCCAGCATCAAATGAGAACTGTGACAAAGGTCTCTTTTTTTCATTATGGTCTGGGATTTCCACTGCTATGCTGGGTTAAAAAAAAATTGGGGTTTTTATAGGAGCTAAAGTATGCTTCAGAGAACCTCAGTTATAGCTTTTACAGCAAACACTGCTTAAAATTCTGATGTCATTTGTAAGCAAAGCACTTGGAATTAAATATGATCCATTAAGGTAATAGTAGAGTTCAGTGTGGGTTATTTTAATAGGTCCTGATAGCCTGAACATTAGTCTTTAAGTAGGCAACCAGTTGTACAGATATCAATTGATCTATTTATGTTTGAGTTTAAGCATGTGGCCAAAGTGGCTGCAAGATCTGCAGAGACTGAAGAATTAACTTAAAAGAAGACATAAAAATAAGAGATTCGTGATGAACACATCCTCCTACTGCGTGGTGGGTGACTGCCAATAATTAGAGACAAAAGATGGGATTCTGTGACTTTAAAACAGAGAGCAAATAAGGTTATTGCTAAATAAATCAGAGGAGTGAGGTGATTTAATGGCTTTTTAATGATCCTAATGTTTTCAATTCTAATGATTCTTTTTACATCAGCTTTAATCATTTTGTGAGACTCAAAAAAACGTCTGCATTAGTTTGGTTTTCTGTTCAATCTCCCCATAAGCCATCACAGAAGGGTGGCTAACAGGAGTCAACTTTCATAAGTGGAAGCCTAGACAATGGAATAACTGCTAAATTTATTTGGGAAAACGATACATTAGCTATCAGTACAGTAAATGATAACTTCTAAAAAAAAAATCAATGGAAACATTTCACTGCAGTGCAGGAGTTAATTGTTGTGTACACATTAACACTGGGAATTGAATTAAGTCTTTTCAGTATTATTTAATGTAAGGAACTTTAAGTATTAGAAGTGAATGTGAGTTGTTTCATCTTTTAAAATTGGCACATAAAGTAACCTCAAGTCACAGAAGAAACCCTTCAGAACAGACCACCTGCAGGACCTCTCTCTTGCATGCAGCTTTAGGAGTTTGCTCAAAGCCTGGTTTCCCCTCCAGGGAAGTGCTGCTGTGGCAGAGAGTGGAGTGCACGGAGCTGGGGACACAGCGGGACAAAAGGCAGGGAGGAGGAGCTGCCCCAGGAACTGCCCCCCTGTTTGTTTTAGGCACCTGCCCACAACAGGCTTGGTGGTGGGTTTGGTGGTGGCACTGAAGGCTCAGGTGCCTCCCTGGGTTACCCCAGGACAGCAGAGCACACGCTCATTCCAGTGGCTATTCCATGAGAGTCACTCTCCACGGCTCAGCTCCAGACAGTGACACCTTCATTCCTCATGGCAGGAGCGCTTGGGACTCTCCTACAGCTCTGTGGAATGCACTGATACAAGATTACTCTGAGCTCTGCTTTATATCCCCATTCTCCAGTTTTGATCAATAAATAAATCCTGGTTGTTCTGCTAAACTTTTTTTTTTTAATTCATACAGATTTCAACAACTTCAGATGGATTACACATTATTGTTGGAAAATATTTTTAAATTCCTAGTTATATTAACTTTAGCACTATTTTCTGTATCTTTTCTCTCAGGCAAAAAGAAAATTTCAATTCCTAAGGAATTGAAATTCTGCTCTCAGGTAAAGGAATCTTGCACTTATATTTGAGTCAAACCAGTAACAAAACAAACTATTTCTCCCAAAAGCTTCATTCTGAGTATCTTAACACAGAGGTGTGTTTCAGTTAGGGCAGCAGCACCACATCAAACTATTACTGAGTTTCCAACTATAACATTACAGAAATAATTGTCCACTATTATTATTATTACTATTGGTTTATTTGGACCTACTGTAGAAACCAGACCCAAACTAAATTCAAGTCACGATGGTAAAAGAGCAAGGCTGAGGTGGGGAAGAAATGGTGGGAAAAGAAAAACCATCTCACCGCATACTGTGAGGTATTTCCAGCTCCTAAAATAACTTATAAAGCAAATACAAAGTTACATTGGTCCAATTATTTTCCTTCTAGGAGAAATAAATAGTGGAGAGAAGACACCAGAATAGCTGCCCTAATGCCCTGCCTATGGTTACCTACCAAGCAGAGCGAGAAGGGAATTTCTACAATGCCAAAATAGATTTGAGGATACAAATATGAGGCTCACTTCTTTTCTTTCTGTTGATTTCTAGATTTGGAGCTTTTAATATCAACGATTTCAAACTTTTCCAGCCCTGCTGGCACAGATCTCAAGTGTTCCCTTACTCCAGCCAAGAACTGTGGTTACATGACCTCAAGTATTGAAAGTTCCATAATAAAATAACGAATTAACAAATAGGAATATTTTGGGGGCTTTTTTTTTTAGTAGCAGCAGTATTCTCAATCAGTCCATGGATGCTCTTCTGATAAGAAAATAATTGAGAGATTCTTGTCCTGAACACTGTCATAGAGTTTTATTCAATATGCATCATTCTACTTATATGCTCATATTATATTATTTTTTAAAAGCAGAAAAACATGGTTTGGGTTGTTTCTATCTTCATAAGTATTCACTTATCAAAGCACCCTATTGATATCAGTCAAAAAGTTAACTAACACAGAAAATTTTAAGAAAAAAATTTAAGGCAACTAGTATTTATGAACATACTTGGATACATCAGAATTAATATGTTTCTCTTTGGAGAATGCTTATGAGTATCACAACATGCACACATTCATCCAACTGATAAAATTCAGAGCACAGCACATTAAATTCAGCTTTTATTGCCACTAAAAAATAATGCCTCTAAAAAATGTACTTCCAACTAAACTGTGACCCCCCCAAAGCCAATTTCAGCACAGTAGTCAAAGACTAATTTCTTAGTAACAGGAAATAAATAATAACAGCTGTCAGTATCCTGGTGAAAAATCCTAGGCTTTACTATGGAGAAATGAGTTTGCAAGTTGCCAGCTGGAGGGATCAGGGAATGTGGACAGACAGCCCCTGATCAGCCTGACTGGAAGCAAAGAGGGCCCGGGGATGAAAAGGAGAGTCTTCAAATGTGTGGAACAGCCTTAGGAAGAAGTGTGGGAAGGAAATCAATCAGCCAGACCTATGGGAATCCTGGGCTCAGCAGAAATACTGAAGGAGCAGGATGAAGATACAGGGGGAAATTTTGTTCCAGTGAGAAGGGAAAAGGTGGATCTCATCCAGAGCAATAAAGTCTTGGAGCATCAGGGTGCAAGTGCAGACTGGCAGAGTTTTCAAAGAACAGACCCTTCAGGAAGGGCAGAGCCCTCTGGACAGCAGAACTGCTATCAGCTGGTCCTCACCTCTTCAGGGGAGTGATCACAAAGAGTTAATTTGAAACCAATTTTCTCACTTTATTAAGATCCTTGAGGTGAGATGGTTTGCCCCCCAATGAGTTTTTGGTTGAGAAGACACATCCAACACTTAATTGTGGATTTAGAACTGGTCACGAAATTATATTAAAACTTGGAGATAACAACCAACTTCAGGGGCTGAGACAATGCATTTTAATAGTTATGACTTTATGCCGGTAATTGTCTTGATAAGTAATTGACTTCGATAATTTCTGCATTTCTCGGTTTCGAGAGTAACTATTTCCAAGAATCTAAACATGTGAAACATCTTATGTGTCTTCATGTTGAATTTTAAACTGCCAGTAGAAGTAAAACAGAAAACAAGCAAACAATAAAACCAACCAACAGCCCACAAACATTTAGTCCCCTGGCAGGGCCTTGCAAAATACTTTATACCTTTTATAAGCCAATGTGTTTCAAAAGAACTAAAGAATAATTATAAAGAAAACTATTTTGACCTATACTGTTAATTTCTTGAAATATTGTGACATTTTAGCTACCATTATTCTTAGCTTTTACAACAGAAATCCCTGGGACCTATACACTCTTTTTATCTTATACTTTATCCCAGATACTTCATTCCGTAGTGAAAATCAGAAAGTATCATCTTCATGGTTCTGTATTCCCCCAAAGCTTCAGTGATTTACTGATATTCACTAAAATCTTTGGGCACATTTGGTATTATTTGAGCACTACATACATGTTCTTTCTTTTTTGTAGGAAGGAAATACAAATTTAGTGTTCCTAAGACGATATTTGTATAAGTATTCTTGTCCATCTAAGTGCTATCTCAGTTGCTAAAGTCACAGCCAAGTTAAAATAGACAATTCTCCATCTGCTTTTGATGCAGTAATAACTCATTTCTGAGGATACAGAAGGTATAGGAAGCTAATAGCTTATTTATGTGGCAGTTTTGAATATTTGAATACACACTAAATCTCTGAAAGAAGGGAATAAACACATTCTGGACAAACGCCTCAACAAATTGAACTGCAGTGAAGAACCTGGTCCACATTTTAGCAAGAATGGTCATAAAACACAGACCTGAGAAATTAATATAGTCCCTGACAACTCTGCAAGGGAATTTCTCTCAGGTACTGAAAAGAATCAGGCCTGTTCTAGCCCTAATGTCCAAATGCATCATCATCTTTTTTACAAGCTTATGAAATCTCCAGTCAGGTTTCTTCTGGAAACCGTTTCCTGCCAAGACAAATAATGACAGGTAAAAAGAAAAACCTAAAGGTGAATGGCAGTAAATTGCCTTTAATTTTATGTATAGTTACATAGATCTGCTATCTACATGTGCTGAAAGCAGGCATCAGCCAATATAATTATATCCTCAAATGTAGGTAGTCAGGTAATGCTCTCATTGAACTATCGAACCCAGACACATTTGCACTTTTCATGCAGTGGTTTCTCCTCTATTTACGTGGCACTACACTGTTGAGTCAGCTTTAACATTTATTACTTTATTTGCAAAATTTCGTAAGCCAAATTACGTGGTTTAGTGCCACAAGTGGAATTGTTTTACAGGAATATACTGGAGGATCTATACCGGAAAAAAATATATAATTATGTTGTCCCCAGAGACCTTAACCCACCAAATAAGTTTTGAAAACAGTCTCCTGAGTGGTCCAAAATTCACATTCTCTATTTACTAGTATTAACTTAAAATATGTTATTCTGCAAACAATCCTGGCTATAAACTCTGTCAGATGAAGTCTTTCTGAAAAGGAATCCCAAATAGGTACCAAAACAAATCCTGTTTTATTTCATTATTCATTTATACTTAACATTGGCAGCTTTTCAACACAAGGTGATACAAGTAATATTTCCTTCCCGGTGGGACAAAAAAAAAAAAAGAGTACTCAAAAATTGCCCTGGTTACATCATTGTCATACGCCTCTCAATCCCAAATAAGAAGTACAATTCAGTACAGGGCAGCATACTAGCTTGTCTTACCTTCCACCAAAACACACCCCCTACGAGTACAGGAGTGCTCCTATGGAGGTGTGTAAGAGTGTTTAGTAGGCATGGAAAGGAGCTTGCTGGGTCCAAATGTATGTGGGAATCATTCCATGTACTCTTACAGACGGGATCTAAACATCTTTAAGTGTCTGCATATCTGTAACTAACTAAAAGGAAGAAACTTAGCTGCAAACACAAGTGCTCTCACAAGGACACTCGTGTATTCAGCTTTGGTTTCCTACCCTAGAAAAGAGCAACTGAGCAGTTACAGGTGCAGCAGATTTCCCAGGTACAGCAGATTTCCCCAGTATCCCATTTCATCCCCCACCACTGCAATACCACTGACCTACCCCTCATACACTGCACACAGGAAGCCAAGACAAACCCTCAAAACGATTTTGCTAATGCCCCAAGGTCTCAAAATCTGTGAAATGCAATCACCTCATCAATCATTCACCATCATTATTTTTTATATCTCCTATAAAAGGAAATGAAAGGGTAGATTACAAAACTATATATCCCTCCTTTTTTTTCTGCCTAGTACAGCATTAACAAGCACTAACAAATGGCACAGCAGCATCTCCCAAACTAGGGACACGAGTGCAGTGATAAGCCACATAAAATATTCATAACCGGAACTTCAGATGTCGGCAGATGCACAACAACAGCACACAAGCTCTGTCAGGAATCTTTGGGAGATTGAAAGCATACTTAAAGGATTTATTAAAGCAATCAGAAGAGGCCTCTACTCAGTCACCATGATTGCAAGGAGTTTATGGCCATGTATTTAATCTCCTTGCTCTGTAACAGATAAGTTATGCTTCCTTGTGATTTGCGCACAAAGAGTTTTTTCAATCTTTTCTAGCACTGTAAAGAGCAGAAGTACCATTTCTGCCTTGCTAAGTGAAGCTTTAATGGGAATGCCAGCAGCAAGATGGAACATGTAATAAATATGGGGGTTTAACATTATAAAGATTTATACTACACAGAATAGAGTCCTAGATTATAAGATAACATTATCATACTTTGTCATATGAAATTACAGGAAAAACCCTTTGATGACAGGGATGTCTTTTTGCAGCATTATACTGAGGGAGATCTGAGTTCAACAAAAAAATTGTGAGTATGTACCAATCTTAAACAGTTGTCTTAATAGTAATTAACCAAACAGAACACCAGGAACAACAGAAATTGTTAACACACGTCAGTTCATCTCCTACAGAGAAGTGTATTAACAAAGATTTTAGTTCATAGAAAACAAGCTTGTTTTAAGGTCAACTAGCAAACAGGAAAACTGACTGAAGGGAGAGGAAAAACAACTGCTTATTGAAACAAAAGAACAGAAGTAATCAACTACACCAGAACTTCTGTGTACACATATACAGAGAGCTTACATTTATGCAAGTAACAACTGGCATTATCTCTACAAGATGGTTGACTATATTCTTATTTTGACACTGACCACTAAAAGCACTGAATAGCTGAGCTTGTTAACATAACAAAAAAGATGGAAGAATATACATTTTGTCTCTTATTTTGACTTGCTGCCTACAGCTTCTTGTAGTTTGCACTGACCTTTCCTTAAGGAAGCCTCAGAAACATTAGCTGCGCTCTGGAGCTCTTCAAAATACTTCACGTGCAGAACAGAGCTGACAGCCCCTGGCTTCCCCGCTGAGTTTGCAAGAACTATTGAAAAACTCTTCCTTATTTTGGATCATTTTTCTCTTCAAAAAAAAATCAGTGTGAACACAAGCAGCTTTAAAGAGTTTTAGGGTAGAGAAGGAAAGGCACTGCTTCATCTAAAAAGAAAAATGACATGGAATGCAGGGTTTGTTACAAGAACTTTACTGTTATCACCTTATGCTTTTTTTTTCTGTTAATCTGGCAGAGTTTCCCATTATCAGTGGAAATTGTTAACAAACATTTCCTTCATTTTTACATACAAATGTGCATGAGTCTTGCATGCTTAACATAAGAGAAGGGACATCCTCACCCATGGAAGAACTCTTCAGCAGATACTCTTAGAGATGACAATGTTTTTGTCCACTGCTTTTGGCCAGAACAGAGGTATAGAAAATAAATTTAAGTGCTTAAACATGCTCTGGGGACTTTTTCCTCATCTCATATTCTTCAGACCAGTTTAATCTTGATCTCATCAGATCACATGATGGATTTACCATTCACATTTCACTCCCACTCTTACTGTGCTACACCATTGTTATAACTCAGATGAAGAAAAGTCTACTGGTTGATCAAGGGAGGATGTCACACACTTGCTGAATTGGGCACTTCTCCAAAACCTGTTCTTACACAGATTTCTTACCTCTTTCTATGAAGATTTTACATTTGGTATACACACTTCCATACAGAGTAATTCTAAATATTTTACTATAAATGCTATATACTAGTTCTAAATGTTGTACAAGTCTGAAATTTCCCTAGGCATTTAATAGCATAAGAAAATTAAAGCAATTCCTCTGAAAAAATTAACATAGTTATTACTTGTATTTTCCTGCATTTCCTCTCATACTTTTTCATTCACACTAAAACTCATTCTGCTAAACTATTTTGCAACGTAGCATTTCTTCTTCTGTAACAAAATCTTAGAATTAAGAACTCAATGGGACCTTTCTTTCCCTGCTGACCCCGAGACTTTATGGTGTGTTCAGTACATGCTATGTACATGAGTATGACACATGCGTAACCATTTCCTGTTCCTTTTAGTCAGAAACAGAACCATATCTTGCCTACCCCCTTCTATTCTCTTCTGGAACAAAAAAGTCTCTTAGAAATTCCAGGATCTTAGCAAGACTTAGCATTTACTTTACATCCTGCTCCAACACCAAGAGAATGCCCAGTGCACAGAGGAGGATGAAGACATGAAATTGTGGTTTGAGAAAGCTTACAATTTTGTTACAAATATCCCCAGTTTCTAATCCTGCAGTGCAGATCTGTTCTTTTGGTTTGTCTGGAATTCAAAACCTGTAATTTTGTTCTAAACTTTGAAACAGAATAAAATAAATGCAAAGAGCAAGTCAGACACAGTCCTAACCTCCTTCTCAATGTAAAAAATCAATCAAGATTTGCAAAATTTTCTGCAAATGAAAACACATGTAGCTGCTCTCCAGTTCTTGCACTAACAAAGCCCAGTTCCACCCAGCAATCTTCTAACAGCAGATGCACAAATGAAACTCCAGTCACTTTTAGCCCACATCTAATGAATCCATAACTGTACATCATCCAGTGAACTTAAAAGCTTAGCAAAGTTGTAGGGGTTAAACTGTGTCAGAGAGATCATTTTCACATGTTCAGAAAAACCTCAACCTCTTTTATGTTTCAACTGTAGCCCATATTAAAAGCTTTTATTTCATATCAGAACTCCATACCTAACAGAGAAATTGTTATATGAAGACAAGTTTTCATGCTAAATGAATAATAAATTATAGGTTATGTGTCTCTTTGATTTTGGAGGATGCATAATTTACAACAATAAATAATTAACATATCAAAGGATTCTAATTTAACTGATGCCTTCAGCATCAGCACAGCCAAAGTACAAAACCTTCTGTTTGGTGTTTAAAATCCATCTTTGTGGTGGAGATGAGCTGCTATATATAAGTAGTTATTATGTTTTCCAATAGGTAATTTTTGCTTATCACTTAAATGTATTAATAAATATCAGAAAGTTCAATTTCTGACATATGATCTGGAATCATACTACATCAGAGGAAGAAAAGCAGGCATAATTAGCACTATGCTGTTATAAAGAGTATTTCAGCCAGAAATACTTAATGCAAGGTTTATTTTTAAGTGGTGTTAAGTTTTGCATTGGATGCCTGTAAAGGCAGCTTATAGTCCTAGGAAAAAAATCTGCCATAGGAAATAGCTCATCTCTAGGTAAAAAAACCCCTAGTACTATTTCTGTTTGGAAAATAGATGCTAAATTTATGTTAGTACTTGTGTTCTTTAATTAGAGTAACATCTCTGGCTATACTGAAATTCTTCATAACAGGCAAGATCAACAATGACCTAAAAGCACATTTTTCTCACTATTCCATCCCTGGACAGCTGATTAGAGCAATGTGCAGGCAAGTAATTCCTCTTGCTCAAGTTATGCTGCTCCACAACGGGTGATACAGACATTTCTGTGAAGGGGGACAGTCTGGACCATAGCTGGGCGTTAGTGACCACTGAGATAAAGCCCTGCAAAAGCCACAGCCCAGTGCCCTGCAAGGAAAGCAGGCTGAGGGCAGCCCTGCTCACAAAGTACCACACGGGCTGTAAAGCAAGACCTGAGCCCACATCATCCCTTGAAGCAGAATGGACTGAAGAAACATTTGGGCCTTACAGAATAGCTCCACCCTACATCAGTGAGGATCCATCAGTTAAGCTCTAGTACACACTAAGAAACTGGTTTTTCCTCAAAGACTTCATGAGCAGGTCATGATCCTGCAACTGGACTGTTGTGAATGCAGCTTCTGGTTATACAGAGGGTCACTGTTATCAGGCTGAGCCTATTTCCAGGTTATAACCAAACCCAAAAATACACCAGTAACTCATAGATTTGGTGGAGATATAACAAAACTCTTATGGGTTTGTTTCGTTAGGGGTGGGGTGGGCAGATCTCCCTCAGCTGGGGTCCATCACTGCAGGGCAAGCCTGTGCCTTTACACCATCCTGACTATCCCCCTCTGTTCCTGCACAATTCCAGCGCCTCAGATGGATCACATCTGTGTGTCCCTCTGCACCCATCTCTCCAGACACTGTTATTTAAAGCAGACACGTGCCCAGCAGTGCCATCTAAGCATGGGACGGAGCCTCCAGCCCAGAGCAACCTCCTGACCCTTCTGCTTTGGAGTTTCTCAGCGCAGACTTGAGAATTTCTCAGCCAATATCCATCAAGAGCTGAGAAACCCATGTTTTTCATCACATCCAGAGGAAAGTGTGACTGAATAGTTGGTGTCCTGCATTTGTCAAAGTCCTTGATATTGAATATCAGCTTCTATGAGGTCACAGGAAGAAAAAAAATTGTGCAAAAGATCGGAAAGAAAAACCTGCAGAACTATATATTAAATATATATGTATGCACATACACAGTTTGTAAAAAGTATTTGTACTGGAATTCAGAAAGCTACCTAATAAAAGCATTTGATTTCTTTTCTTGGAGTATGTTTTGTGTTTGGAATGAAAAGCGCTGGTCAGCTGCAAATGGCAGTCAGGCTGTGGGCTGAGAGAAGAGAAATGAAACAAGTGGTGCAATTAGAAAAGACAGATATAATTTTCACCCCCAGAAAAATAAATAAAATATTTTACGTTGATGCCAATGGAACAAAGATTGCAGCAAAATTGTTTACATGGAGAGACCCTTAATTACAGCTATGTTAAGGAAAGCATCTCTGCAGTCCAGATGTAATCACATGGAGCATTATGAAATACAGCTTAGAAAAGGGAAGTTAAAAGGTTGTCATCTAACAAAAACTAATTAGTGGCTATTTATCATCAAGTTTATTTTCTAACACACATATTTCAGTGTGTCCTTTTTGTCCCTCACTTTCGTTTTCTGCACAATACTACTGATTTAGCCCAATATAGAAAGGAAAAGTATATCGAGGGGTAGAGAAAATGTGTATTTCCTGAGAGGATCCTATCAAATATCTGGATCATGAAAACATACTCTTATTGGATATTTAAGATTTATGGTGTTCATAGTTGGATTAGAAATCAGTCTGGTGCTTTTTAGAGGTCCTTCAGCTACTTTCTTACACAGAAAATAAAATTAGAATCTATTGCACAACTTAACAGTGATAATTCATTTAAAGGGAATGAAAATTATTTTTTGCACATGTCCTGAGAAAAGGTTGCACTAATATAAGCTTATGTCTGTCTAACTGAAGGTGGGAATGGTCTTGAGTTTCTCCCACTAAGTCTACCACTGGCAGCAATCCTATGGTCAGTTGCAAATTGGGACACTCATACATAGAAAGTGAAAGTCAGATGCTAAGGTGTAAATTTCAATAAACTCTGCCATTTTATAATCCTGTTTGCAGAAAAAGTGACACTTGTCTTGTTAATATTGTTACATCGACTTTATAAACCACAATTTTCATTGACTGACTGACAGCTCTGATCACTAAACACAATTTGATTTTTCTGTCCCCAAAATGGGTATGGTTTGTCAATAGCATGAATGAAGATTACCAAAGGGCTGTGTTAAAATGTCTCAGATTGGCTCCAGAATTATAATTTGTCTTCTCCTTTAAGCACAAACTGCCCCTGACTTTACTACGTATACATAAAAAGATTAAAAGGTTGCATCTTTATAGCAGGACAAACCACTTCTCACCTTAATGAACCAATTCCTCAGGTAAATATTTCAATAAATCAAAACTAAAATGGACTTGAAAATCCCAGTCTGGTCATTTTTGCAGTTATTTACACCTGCATATTTCACTCATGTTTAGAATAAGGGGTCATTAAGCACTTTGTATCTGTATAACCAGAGGTACACACTAATTATGCATTTGCTTTACCCCAGATCTAATGGCTGAGCAGCAGCTGGCTGACAGGTTCAGGCAGTAACACAATTTGGCCTTGTAGTAAAAAGGATTAATCAGGACATAAGCAGCACTCAGGTTCTGACAGGAGTCCTAAAGATATTTGAAAACACACTTTAAACACCAGCATTCAAAGCAAGCTGAGGAGGAGTGTATGTCTATGGACCCTGCCACAGTGCAGGCAGCAGAACATCAGATATTGTTCAATGAAGATTTTTTTTTTTTAGTGATCTGTAATGTGGTACAATTCTTTTTGCCTTAATGGAATCAGTTCTGATGCCTGAAACCTCAGCAACTGAGTGAACCCCTTTGGTTATTTCCCCGATTTTCCCTGGGCTGGAATGACAGCTCAGAGCACTCAGCATGCCCTTTTTCTTTAAAGATTCTTATTTGTCTACCATTTCACAGCGAGCAGTTCTGATGAATAGTGCAATTAACCTTTCCATTATTAAAACAATTAATTGCAAAAATTAAAGACATGACAGGGGCTAAATACTAATGCATAAATTATCAGGTTCAGGAATTGTAATTATTAATCTATGTACACTAATTGTGAAATAAACAAAGATGACAAATTGTAATCAGAAGTCAGTGCTAGAACTAATGGTCATTTGTTTTTCCTGTGAAAAGAGAAATACACCATTTTACTCTTGACATACAGAATTAATCATACCAAGTCTTAAACTAGAATATTTTTTTCTCTTGTGAATGATTTAGGATCTGAATATAACTAAAGTTTAGTTTTGTTTCGACAGCAGCGTAAGTTTACACCAAAGAAATTTACATTTCAACATAAAAATATCTGTCTAAGCTACGCCTGCAGTGAATCTCCGCTACATTTTCATCTCATGTAGCTATAACTTGACTAAGTACTGTGGAATTCTTATAACAATGTGATATTACAATATTGCAAGGTACAACATAAAGAAGATATGCTGATCAGACACATGGCTATATAACTGTTGAAGATTAACAGCAACACTGAAGTATTTCACTTATGGGAGAAGTACCTGCCTCATAAACATGCACAAAACTGTGCTGCTGAAGGGTAGGATTGCTGGGGAAGCAACACGGACACACTTTGTCAATAAATGACTTTTTATTTCCTATGGAAAGTGTCAACATTTCAACAATTTCATAATTTTTCACCTAAAAGACAGTCGGGGATATAGAAATGAAGATTCTAAATTTATCCCACTGCTTTGTGCCAGAAATAATGGAAAGAACATCCAACTTGAATCGTCTGGTTTTTACTGCCCTCTAGCAGTTTTCCCATCTCCTTGTCCTCCTTCTCCCCTCACTGCCACTAAAAATACCCCCTTCCTGAGAGCAGGACCACCTTCCTTTGGGTCACTGCCTTAAAAGCTGCGATGTTGCCACAGCAGGATTCAAACAGCTGAGCAATGGTCTCATGAGATAAGTGATGTTAGGGCATCGACTGCTTTCACTGAAGCCTGACAGTTGCTTCCTTCCTTCTATACTGTTCATAACAGGTTGCACATAACAAGTTTCAAATGGTTTTATCAATTAAAAAAGAAAACAACAAACTCAACCAAAACCAAACAAATCAACAAAAAAGCCCCACCAAAACTCCACCAAGTAAAGGCACGGTCACAAAAAATCAGCGAAGTAGCTGTCCCTATAAAGTATCTGTGCAGTGCCTGATGCAGAAATGTTTTGATTGGCAGACCTGTGAGATTCAGAAGTTGGATAATGATGACGTTAAAACCCACAATGCCAGAGACCTTTAACAGCAGAAGAAAAGCTTCAGAGAACAGTCAATGTGCTGAAGGAAGGATATTTTGATTTGAAAAGACCATTCCCTCACAGATCTGGAAAGAAAAGCAGACTTGTCCTCTTTAAACCAGGTCCCACTTCACATAATACTTATTTTTCCAGTTCACCTTTGGTACCACACCCAACTCCAGTGTCAGTGACCAGCTTACTTGTATTCACTGAAACCACGTTACCTACCCAGAAATACGAGTGTGAGGAACTCCTGAAGAGTTGTCAGACAATCATCACGTTTGCTCATCACTTGGCCAGAACTTCAAGTAAATTTTCCTGATAGCAGGAGGCAGGCTTAGAAGAGTTTATAACCTAATTTTGCACGATATCAGTTTCAAATCAAAAGAAACAGCTTTAGATATCAGATAATTCATCAACAAGTGCCTGTGTAACGCTGCTTAGTGCCTTTAAATTTGTAATTATTGCACAGCATGAAGCAGAAAAATAGAGGTCTTCCAGTTAATTCTAAATAAATTAAAAAAACCTATCTAGGTTTTTCTTGGCCTGTACATTGTCTGACAAGGGGTTAAAGTCCTTCAGAACATCTTTCATAAGACATCTTTGCTCTTGCAGCTCAAACAAGTTGTGGTGTCCTGTGCAATGTGATATTTAACTTGGTTACAAGGTATTGCACAAACCACTGTATATTCCTGGAAGATTTCTTTTTTAGTGTTATGCTCCATCCACCCTTAGTTTCAGCAGTGCTGTGATCTCTCTCTCTCATTCTTATCCTGTCTAGGATCCTGTATTCTACCTCATGCACTGGAAATGCAAAAGCTCTGATGCTGCAATGAAGAAGGTGAAGGATGGAAGGAATGAGGAACAGCATGTGTCTCAATTCAGGACAATGATGGAGTCAGCTTTTCTCCAATTCCTGGCTTTGATCTTGTATTTAAAAACCTTGTTTCCCAACTACGACGATTTTTGGCAGCAATACCAATTGATGAGAAAACTACTCAAATCATCAGTCTCTTAATAAGTGTCAAGGCAAAGGTGGCCATGAGGGGCAGCTTCAGAACCACTCATCCTTTTGGTAAGGCAGCACAACTACAGCAACCAATAACAAGAAAAATCTACTCATCCCTTTAGAATGCAGTGGATGGGACCAGTAAATGGCATTATTTTTATAATCATCTTTTCACAAGGACAATATCACAGAGAACATTAATTGATAATAAGTTCTCAATTAGGAAACCCAAGTTCAGGCAAATCCTCTTTCATATCTTCTCATTCTTTTGATTGCTTTGTTGTCTGTACACCGTTAAAAATTTTACATTTATTCATGCCAGAGATAGAGCTAGAAAGGGCAATGGTACAGTACACATTCTGAAAACAGCTATATCACTCATAACAAGGTACAGCTTAGGCATATTCCCACAGTTAATTATAAATGTTTGTGCTTGAATGTCAATGCAAGAAAACATAATCTTGTTATAATATAAAAAGTTATTATATAATGGCCTTTCCTAAAATACAGTTTACTAGAGCATGGCAGGTGGCAGACAGGAGGCTGAAAATTGTAACAAGCAATTACATTACAGAATTTTTTCCCTGTAGTTTCATTAGCTAAATTTCTTCCTATTTTAATCTGATCTTTTTAATAATGTGTCAGGACTGACACTCCAGCGGACATGAAACTCAGAATGGTCATGGTTGAATAAATGCATCTATTTAATTTTTCTCTTCAACTAGTTTTAAAAATTAATTTATCTGATTGCTCAGGCTATTATATAAAATTTGTTGGATTTTGTGTATTACTAATAGGCACCTTCCTTGTATTTCTGCTTGCTATTGCCTAAATGAGGTTTTTCTAATACTTGCTGATGGCTGATTAAAGAAATAATGAAACAGCGACAAAAGTCAATTCTGTACAGTTCCCATAAGGCTTCAAACAGATCTGGAGTTAAGCAGAAGGAAAACTTCAGAATGGTTTCCAAACACAGTTTTGGGGTACAGTGTTATTTTCATGGTTCAGTTCATGTCCACACCACAAAGCCACACATCCAGCAGTGTTCCCAACCCAAGGAAGCTGCCTAAGAGCATCGAGCAATCCAAGGTGTGCTCAGGAAAACAGATCAAAATAGAACATAGGAACTACTACATCAAATAGTTCAATTCTAAAATGTCCTCATGAAAAAAGTCTTAAAGCTTTTTCAGTGTTTGGTGAGTTTTGTTGAGAGAACTAGGAAAAAAAGTTTAAATAAATAAAACATCTCTCAAATTTTTTGAATTAATTTTTTTCTTTTAATTTTTGAACCATCTGTTCAATTTCCCAAATCCTGCATGTGTTTTGTTTCCAAAGAGACTTTTCAGGGGATCAAAATATTTACATTTTTGATGGGGAAATAAAACTTCCAAAGGATCTATTTAACCCTTAGTGAAATACTTCAGCACTTATAGAGGTTAATTTTGATCACGAGTAAATCCATATTAGCTATGCTGAAGAGAATGAAATTGCAGCATCACACGAGTGAATGGTGAAACACTGATGTTGTTTTACAGAATTTTATAAAGAAATACTGACAGAGACACTCCTGGCTGCTCAGAATTAGTTCTCTCACTCTTTAAGATTGCAGCAGTCAAGAGAATTAGTCGCTAGAGAGGATGGATCAAACAAATGTCGCAAGCTGAAGCCTTGTTTAATTTGGAAAAAAGCATCCACCCATCACCTTTTACAGCTGTGATGTAATACACACTTCCCTTGCATTGAGGTTTAGTGAATTCCCTTGTTTTCATGTAAGTATTTAGAAATAATTAACAGTGAACCATTTCATTTAAACTTCTCGAGATACGCTATCCCAGTGCATTCCAATATGTAAATATTTTGGGTCCATGTGTTAATTGCACTGTTATCATGTGATAACAAATGTTATAGAATGAGTTTAACCCAAGCTTGCCATGACTGTTGGTTTTGGCCTCTTGGAGCTTAGCAGTTCAGCAAGTATAGCTTGCTATACAGAAGTGATATAAAAAAGAAAAAAGTTACAGTAGATTTACTGCAGTTACTCCACAATTTTTCCTTTACATTCCCAAAGTAGATCAGTTCCCCTGAGCTGTACAAGTTCCAGATAAGGAGGGACTAAAACTTTTAGATTTCACATTTGCGTATAATGCTTTTCAAATCACTAAGCCCTGCCTAGAGACTTCAGTCACTTCAAACTCTCCCAGAACTCAAGTAAATTATGAGATTGAAGAGATTACAACTGTCATCTTCATCTTTTATGCTGGTAATAGATTCATATTTCAAATCTTGGTTATCTTTGCATACAGTTCAATGCTATACTGTCCTACCACCTACTAATCAAGATTTGGGAAAAAGATGAATCTCCCAAAGTCAAACATCTATTTCTTTCCTATCACAGCAACACAGTTTATTCCAGTTAAGGAGCTGATGCCACTATAAAAACTTCAGTTTTTAAGGGGATATTAAAGTTACCTATAAAATTTTGCCCTAGAACGAAACTTACTGTGCAAGGTTATTGTCAAGAATCTTTTCTACCCCTTCAAATGGTACAATTTGAAAAGACATAAAACAAATGGCCTTTTGGAGATGACATTTCAGATAGTTCTTTTTTCCCTGACTTCTGTGGAAAACTTGGAATTCCATTTTTTTTAATAATTCCCAATCTTGGCAATTCTACATCAGCACTCAAACAACTCCTGTGCTAATTCTTAACACAGTAACTAAGACTACATGAAGATTAGTGAAAATGAAAAGTGAGAACAACAAAAAAATAAAATCGAGCATTTCATTGTCTTCCCTGACTCAGTTCTAAGTGTATGCTCATTACTAAGTTTCACTTGCTATATTGCCTCTTTTCTTATGCTGCCAGACTAATTAGCTTTATCCCTTCCTGGGACTCTGTTGTAGATCCCTGCTCTTCCCCTGCCCTTCCCATACTCTCCACTGGGTGAGAAGAAGGGGTTTCTCCACACTGCATTCAAGTGACTCAAAGTGCATCCAAGCCCCTTGTGACAAGGTCAGAGAGCCTGAGGAGCAGCAGCTACAGCCTGGACCAGTCACACAGTCCTTCCTCCTTGGGAAAAGAATGCAAGGAATAAATCCTGATCCACCCCTCAGCAGGCAAGGTTTTCCAAGTTCCAGCCTACCAGGACATAGGGAAGGGATCCTCATGTGGAAGAGGAAGCTCATCATGATTACAGCTCTTCCTGAATCAAAGTCAGTGGTGGACACTTAAAGACATCAAAGCAAGCCAAGGAGGAAGGAAAGAGTGTCTTCATCTCTTATGGCCATGATAATTACTTTGGGGTTTTTGGGGGCTTTGTTTTAGATGCATAATAAAGAAACAGCAAAACTCTAGTTTTGAAAAGTTTTCCAAACCTCCACTGCCCTGGCAACATCTGCTGAGAGCACTTGGAAAACAGACTCAAATCAGAATTGCACTTCTGATAGCTGATGAACTTGCCAACTTTGAAAAGCCACCTGAGTAATGAACTGTTGCTTTCTAATTGATGCCTTCTGTTTGCCTCACTTCTGTTCATTTTCCTCCCAGCAGAAAAGCAAGAACATTTTATGCTTTTTTTTCAGCTTAAGTTCTTTTCTGAATAAACAAAAATATTTTCAACATTGAAAGTTTCTTTTTTTTTTTAAACGAAACAAAGAGGAAGACTGGAACTCATGGACATTTGACACTGCAACACTCATCCTAATCTGATCTACCAACAAATGCACCAACTAAACAAGAAAAAACCAGAACAATACAGGCTTGACATCTTCCACTTGTTTTGTCCTATCCTAAGATTGTATAAAACAGGCTGTTTCTACAGCTTAGGAGAAATCAGCTTTACATGTATTATCTATTAGATTTTCCATTCTAAAAGTTAACACCTGCATTAAAAACAGAGGAAAAGTTAGAGCTGGAAGAAGGAATTAATTATGCAGCATCATTTGATGGTAGGCTTTCATCTAACTTTATCCTCAGTGCTAAGCTGAAGGCAAGGACAACTTTCAGCTGCCCTTTTCAACACATTAGGCCCAATTCCATTTTCCAAATATGTTATCAATATGATAATTCCACACTTTCCCATCCGCAGACAGTCCAGTCTTCATAAAGGTAGCATTATTACTACAAATATACTGAGGGGAAACTATTTCAATTACTAGGAGACTATGCAACTCCAAGTCTATTTATTTCAATTTATTCAACTGTCTTGATATATGCGTGCATAGAACTCTTATAAAGAGGGAATAAATTCACCTTGAAATTGTACCAAGTGACTTTGGCCGGGCCAGGCTGTGAGATGGAATCAGAATCACTTCTGAAATAAACCCTGACAATGTTGATCAAAACAAAGTGGCTTCTCACTTATTAAAGTGACAGCTCAGCAGTGGTTTCAACCAGGGGACGGCGTGGCCTGGGGTGTTGGCCATGGCCTGGGGTGAGAGCTGCAGCTAAAAGCTTTTTAGCCAGTTGTGCTTTCTGAAGCTGCATCTGATGGTGTGACATTTCCTAGGGCTCCTGCACCTGCCTGGATGTCAAGCAGCTCGTGTGAGCACTGTCACCCATTTCTGGTTGTTATTCCACAAGTGACAAGTTTGCCCTGAGACTACATGCAGGAAATTGATCCTTTTCCTCTTTGTTATGAGCAACCCAGTCAGGGAGAAAAGCATCTCGGGTCAGACACATGCACAAAATGCACAAGACACTAATTTTACAAATTTATCATCAACTTCTCAACAACCGAAATGAATCATCACTGAAAATACACTTTAAAACATATCTGAAAGTTGGAGCCTAAGAATTTCAGTTTCTAGTATTTATTAAACAATAGGTTTAGTGGTATTCTCCTTTGAATGTTCAAGTACTGGATTGCTATAGCAACCCATATCCTGCTTTAAAATCAATAGCAATTTGGGCAAGACAAGCTGTTAAACCAATGTAACAGGTAGGTATGTGCTTCCTCACTTCGTTGTAGGTGTTACTGTTTAAGTTGAAGGAGGAATCACAAACTTCCTATATGATTTTGGAAAACAAGGTAGGGGGTGAATAACAGTGAATCCGAATTTGAGGAAGGGCTTAACTGAAAGCAGCAGAGCTCATGAGCAAGTGAACCAAAGACTCCAGACTGTGCTCTTCCAGCTTTTGCAAAGAACAGAGTTGGGCTTAAGTAAATCTGTGCTTTCCTGAAAAGTCAGTTTTAGCTTTCCTATTGTGCATAAAAAGTCCTATAAAATGCATCCACGGGAGTGCTTCTCCATCGAATCATTCTGAAAGGAAAACCAGAAACCTCATGTGCAAGTTTCACTGTTTTTCACCGAGAGAAGAAAGGGTGTTGGCACTAATACATAATGTCCATTTGAAGCTATTATTAAATGCTGACAGTTCTAAAATTAATGTAATTCAGTAAGAAAACAACTTCTGGTAAATTTTGAAATAGCTGGTTGTTTACTGCAACTGCTCTGGTGCCTTTGGTTCCTCATAGACACTCTTGGTTGCACAAATCTCTCTGATAGGGCCCATCTCTCCTGCAGACTGACGAACCCTCACCTTAGTTGATTTTGTATTTCCTTGCTGCTCTGCTCTATTCCTTTTCAGTAATCACTATATTCTTATTAACAAACTTTACTTTATCCATGCCTTTACAAGGCGTTCTGGATGTAGGTGTAGTATGGAACTTTATCATGCAATAATGATGGTATCATCTCTATTCCTTCCTAATTCCTACCTTCAAATAACTCATCTGAGAGTTGTTAAATTCTGCACTAATGTAATCACAGAATTTTTCTTATGATTCCTATATAGCACAGTAAACTCTGAGTCCACTATCAAAAGATTAAAATAAGGATTTTTTTTTTTTTTTTTTTTTGCAATGTATACCACTTTGCATTTATGAATGTGCCATCTGAGTGCCCTCAGTATTGAGAGATACTAACCCTTCATGGTTCTAAGCCAGATAGCTGGTGACTCCAGATGCTAAGCTGACTGGCAGTTTTATAAAGGCTCTTCTGTCCAGACACCTCAAAAACTGACACACTGTAAAACAAGTCTAAAATAGTAGAGAAAAAAAAGTGGGAAATACCAGTAAGCTTTGTTTTGTTCTAATTCCTTGAAACAGTTTCTTTTTTCTAAAAATATTTATAGTAAATTGCAAGTATCAATTTCAGAATAAACATTGCCGTAGGCAAACACATCTTGGTATGTACCCCATAAAAGATGATCATAAGAAGTGCTTATTTCCTTGCAACAAGGAAATACTGATTTCAGAAATTATAATGCATGTCAGTGCAGGAATGAATACCAATTCCCGTACATCTGTAGGCATTTGCACAAGTGTATCTAGTAATGAGAAAAAATGAAGAACCACTCAGAATACATATTAACATTTTATATTACTAAACCTATTGACACAGCAAGATAAAATTACAATATGTGCCTACCTTCTTCACACCTATGAAGCTCACTAAATGTATTCCAGTGTAACTATTGCAGAAGTTCCCTACTATCAAGAGACACCCTTCTAACAATAAAAATTATGCTTTTAGGGGAAAGTTGAAAGAAAATTGGCTAAAAATAGTAGGTGAAAACCTAAGAAAAGCAGAGAATGATCCACAACACAAATGGTAAAGATTCAATGAAACAGTACTTTTTGATGACTCCAACCTCTCTATTTTTATTACTGTTGCCATATATTGAGCTCTGGGAATTGAGTCCAACCAGCAAACTCTCCTCTTAAGACACATTCTGTTGTGTGAAAATCCTTTAATGGATTTATGCTATATTTGTAGGTATAAAAGATGTCTACAGAGAGCCTGCCTTCCAAAATAGTCTTCTGAATGAAAATATTTAAGTTGTCCTGTTTCGGATTATCATGTTTTATTCTCTATTTGTTTCAGAGAAACTTACTGAAGATTACAGTAGTTACATCATTTTCTTAGACCATTAAATCTACAGTCTGGTTTGGAATTAACTCTTCCCTCAGTTTTCATCTTGGCAAAGGAAGTTTATATCGCCCTGAGTTTATTCATCCCATCAATCCTAAATTTATCACCAGCAGGTAGATCACACTTTGTTGCTTTTATTGGCAATAAATAATTTTACTTAAGCCTTTCTGGGAAAATCTCCAGGCATCGCATCTGCGTTAAGTTATAAGATTTCCAGAGACAGGGGGAGAAAAAAGTTCATTATCATTTTTGACCCTCGGTGAAAACAGTTTCCTCAGAGTTATTACATGTTCCTGTCTGACAAAAGCAAAGCTTCGTATTTCAGCCTGTACTCCTTTAGTGAATGACTTGAACTCTCTTGGTGTTTTCACATTTACAGAGCTACACAGGGGAAAGGAGTTTCATTTGGACAAGGACTGCACAAATGCTGTGCAGGGACAAAAGAAACACCACGAAGGCTCCTTCCATAACCACCAGCACCTCCAAATTACATTCAGCCCTTCATATTTGGAACAGGCAGTGTCCTGATTTCCCCCCCCCCCCAAAAGGATGTCTGGCACTGTGCATGCCTGGACTTCTCCTGTTCATACCTCAGACATTCACACCCAGTGAGGGCAGAAGTTGTACAGTCTCATTCCAGACCACCTCAATCCACATGTTCTCAGAAATCAAGCAGTGTTTAGCTGTGCAACATTCCAAAATGCCCACGACTGCTGTATTTTTCTGGACATGTAAACTCTCTTGGCACTAAGCCTTCATTATTTTTTGGTTGTTTAAGTTTTCTTTTTACCATGGATAAATCTTTGCTGATTTCCTCTTGCCATATGTTCTCTTGCGGTATATTCCTTTGTGCATGTGATTCACACTGATTGTTTTTATAACAAGGAAAAAGTGGTTCTTGAGGAGAAGGATGATGAAAAAAACTTTTAGGAAAAAGATTGCAGGTGAGTTGCTGACATGTAGACCCCTGTTATGTTATTTTTACTCCCAAGGGATAGTACAAATTTCATTATTCTAGGAATGCCTACCTATGACTGTAACGTTTGCTCTCTCCAAGTCATGTTGCTGCTGTCAGGTTTCAACTTGTGTCAAGTTTCTCTTGAAATTTTTTTCTATAGTGCATAATGTCAGCTTTTTAAACCTCCCAACAATGTCCTCAATTTAGTTTAATTGTCTTCTTGCAGGTGTCAGAAATCAGCTGACAGTTGTTCTTGGAAGTCTTCCCTATTAGAACAAGGCACTCTGATCTTTTTACCACAGCTGACACACATGTACTAACGAACACCTTGACAACCACATTGTACCATTTGTCACTTATTTCGGCAGCTTTACAAATCACCATTTACATCACAACTGGAATATCATACTCCAAGGAAAAAAAAAAAGTTCTTTTATGCTCAATCCTTGTCCTGACTAGTTCATAGATCAGAGCATCTGATTGCATCTCATTCCTCCTTGCATGACACACACGAGCTCAGAAACCCACTGCTCCTTCTGAACCGATCAAAGGCGATGCCTCTTTCCTCCTCATACTGAACTTATTCCTTACACTTTTCATTACAATTCACAGAAACAAAAATATTCTTTCCATAACGTCCGGTTTTGTTACTGTGCTTGGATAAGTTTCCTGCAAGAAAATAATGGCAGCACGCTGTGCTTTAAAAACTGTGCCCGTGTTTGCAGTTAACTCCTTCAGCCTCAGAGATCACTGTATGTGATCTCTCATCGAGTACTTACTTACTCACCTCGAGTAAGTACTCCAGCTGAAAAGAGATTTACAAATACCCAGGAGGCAAATTGTTTCATTAAAGCTGATAGTCAAAATCAACTTAGCGGAGGAAGGGTTATCTGTCTTTCCAAACTCCTTATTATAGCCTGACAGCTTTGTGAAAAAACCTGGCTAAACAATCCCTTCATGTATGTTTAGCAACTGACAGTTTTCTAGAATGTGGGAGGTTTTGTTTGCTGTGGTTTGTTTTTTTTTTTTTTTACATTGCTGTTTAGTAGAACTACGAATCACAGCAGGGGTCAATTAGTGTAGCTGTAAACGTTTTTATGGTTGTCACCTAGCTTTTATCCTTTAAGGCACCATGTAACACCTCAAATTGAAATGTAAGCAGTTCCCTAGTACTGTGTTGTGACCTTTGGGCTACTAAATTTTTTGAAAAGAAAAGGTTAGTTTTAATTCCCTCTGTTGAAGCACATGCCCACGTGTGAGAGTCTTATACATCTGGGCACTGGACTCTGACTGCCCAGCACCAACCTCCCGCCCAAACCCAGGCTCCTGAGAGAACCCCCCCTCCTCAAAATCCCCTGGCCTCTGAGTACAGGGACAGCTGGGACAGGGGTGGTTGAACATCCTCCCCTTTCCCACTGAAAAGCCAAGTTTTCTCTTTGCCTTAATAAAAGCAGTGCCTCCAAACAGCACAAATGGCACCCATTTCTCTGGAAGTGAATGTGCTGAGAGCATTAGGATCGCATTCGCCTCCGTAATTTAGAATTATTCGGAGAAAAGTGATAGGTTTCTTTTTTTTTTTTGTAGACTTAAAGGTTTACCTTCACTCAGCCCCTACAATCGTGTGGAATCTTTTTGATTGCAGTAAAACCAAAACTATTCTCTTTACTATGTACTTTTTTCCCCTGACTTAATAAGCATAGATCACAGTTTTGATCTCTGCTGATCTCTAGAGGATTAAGTTGCACCTTAGTTGGTAACATGCTGTAGCAGCCACCCAGAATGCATCAGTATTAAGGACTAAAAGCATGTTTCTTTCTTGTTACTCCCATAGGACTGTATTTTGTTCTTCAGAGTCCAAAATTCAGTGAAAAAGTAAGGGAAATGGCTGTTAATCTGAATGCTGTGTTTGAGTGCTTTTGATGTTTCACATCTAGACTCATATGTTGCCTTTCCTACCTGATTCCCCTCATTCTCACCTGATTTACCCAGAAATACACCAAAATTCTGCCACAAATTCAGCTGGAGAGGCGTGTACAGCCAGCATGGATACAGCACACTCCCTGCCTGAGCCAACCTGGGGACAGACAACTAAATTTCAACCATTCTAGATTAATTTCTTACGTGTGAAAGTCTATTTGCCCAGTTCCTTTTAATGCTTCCAATCTCTTCCTTTAGTGCTTATGACATTATTTGAATTATTTCCATATAAAAACTACTGAGATTGACACACACCAGGCGAGTCTGGCAGTGCTGGGTTAACAGCTGGACTTGATGACCCGAGAGGTGTTTCCAACCTAAAGAAGTATCTGATTCCAGGAGTCCCCCCAAAAAGCTGAAATTCTAATGTATTGTTTCAGAGTTAAAATACTGCTTTAGTGCTGTACACTAAGAATTATTTGTCTGTATGAAGTGGTGTGATTATTCACCAACTACTCTTCTTATGCATTCAAAATATTTCATGATGAACGGGGCAGCAAAAGGTCTTTTTCATTCCAAGCAAAGACAAACTGAAACCTTTCAAAATTCTTCACAACGGCACTTTATGCCTCTGAACAGCTAACAGTGAGTGAGCAGGGAAATCAGTCGGGATGACAGAGTCACAGAATAAAGTATTTCTTAGTCTTTGAGATGAGGAAGGTAAAGAAAATTTATTTTTCTTTTTCTTTTTCACTGTGTTGCACTTCAGCTTTTTCACTTAAAATTAAATTATTAACTAGGTCAGAGAGATAGACTGGCTAAGCATGTTGTGCACAGAAGTTCCAGAGATAAAAAATTGATCGTTAATAGTTACTTTTTATAAAGAATGAAAAGGTTCCAATACAAGAGGTAGAAAGGTTTCCACCCAGGAGAAGGAAAAACTGGACAGGATACTTCAGTGAAATCTGGGTGACCTAAAAGCAAGCTCTCATCTGAAGCAGGGCCAGCAACTGCTGCTACTCACCCACCATCTGGACAACTTTTTTTAATTTTTTTTTAAATATCTATTCCACAGCTGTTTTTCTTTCTTTGATTCTGGTTGGGGTTTTTTTTTTAAAGTATACTTTTTTATTGAAAAAAAAGCACATGATCAAAACAGCATGATCAATTCCGTTTGTAATTTATCTTTCATTTTTCATAAAAATGGTGATAAGCGTTTACTTAAGTAAAGACTTGCTTTGTGTGCAAATGACGACTACAATAAAGCACTTAGAAAAACAGATCAGCAGTGTTTTCACTGAGAACAGAAACATGTTTGATAAATAATTCATTTATACCTACTGTGCATAATAATCACTCTTCTTAAGCCAGTATTTCTTGGAAAAAAAATCATCAGTCAACAATTTATCTGGAAACATGACATGTAGCCTCTCTCACACTGGGAAAAATCTAAACATTCATAAATAAGGGATCTTGGCTTATTAAAAAAAAACTGAACCGCTTCAAAATCTTGGTTTTCTTGCAGGCTTTAGTTGTTACAGAGCATCTACTCCAGATTCTATTTAAGCACATAAAGGCATGGCTTGATAAGCCTTGTGCCCCTGCATAAACAGCATAGCTGCAAACCTGGGCTGTCCTTGCCCACCACCCTGACACTCACAGTGGTGTTCAGGACTCGCTGCACTACACGGGCTAGAAACAACACAGGAGAAAGGCAGTGTTTGGGTATTTGCAGTGATTTCAGCACACAAATTTCTGTGAGGTTTAAGAAATCATAACACCCCAGAGAAATATTTTCTACTCTGGAGGATGACTGCTTGTGCTCACTGGCATCACCTTTCATATCTGAGTAAGTACTGGAGCCAAACGTACAGCTTCTCTCTATCCAAAAAACAAACAGGAAAAAAGAAAGATAAAGGAAGCATCTTTCAGTGCTCGGAGACCACATAGATTCAGATGTAAATTACTCAAGAAAGAAAACACTGTTTGTAAAAGTGAAGTTTTGGTAATTAAACCTTATTGTATCTATTCCCAAGAGTAACAGCTACATCAGCATATTTCACCAAAGGCTTCTGACTATTTCTTGCACAGATCATTCTTTGACTAAAGCAGCTGCTGGCCCACGTGTCAAATTTCATTGTTATTTTTTATACTCTTAGTCACCAAAGCAAGAGTCCCAGCAGAAAATCAGGTTTGCGAGATGAACTGAAATAGTGGGATTTTATTTTATTCCATAATATATATTTAAGATTTAAACAGTCCCAGAAGAAAAAAAACAAGAGAAAATCCTACACGCAGTTTGTACATCCTTTAACACGGTCAAGAGGTACATCCCAAACCAAGCTGAAATCAAGTGGTCTTTCAGCTGGTTTTGAATGAACTTGAGGTTCCCCCAGAGCCAGAATAAGCTTCTCAAGAGACCTAATGACACTCAGCAATCATAATTTGAATATTGACTGGGGACCAGATATCAAATTGCAGCGGCACAGGGCAGGGCAGCTCAGTGACAGGCACAGGGAGAACTGCAGGAGCCAGGATGATCCAACACACACAGAGTGATGGAAACCTGACTATTCATAAAACATGAAGGTTGGGGAAGGTTATAAAGCATAAAACCTTGTCAAGGCCACCAGCTGGAGGCTTTGCTTTCAGCATTTTACTGACATCCAAGGACAGCTAAAATGCTGTGTAACTGATATGTAGTTTATGCACAGTATGTGTTGCAACAACATCTTATGCTGAATTGCTCTAATTAACTTATCCCAAAGGCTTTTGTCATGTAATTTCTTTATCCTCCACATAAGCACTCCAGTAACAGGAGGATCACTGGACAAAGTGTGAACAGAAGCTCACATTAAATCTGGGTGAGGTAGTGCAGTCTCTCTTGCACATTCAGGAAAAACAGAGAAATCACATTTCAAAAAGAGTAAAACCATTTGGATGCCATCAATCTAAAATATATTACAATATTGCCCTAGTCTGGAAGTAGGATATAGCAATAAATAAGAAAGCCAGTGAAGAGGAACTGGAGAGACCCTGTAAAGACCTGAGGAAAATGGAGATAACTCCCCAAGAGCTTCTAACCAGATGTTGGCAATTTCACTCTGTTACTCTGTGCAAAGCAGATTTGTATTTCTATGACCTGGGAAAGATTAATGTGCTGCAATCAACAAATTACAATTTGAATAATAAATTCCAGGTTTCACCAACCGTCTCTAACCTTGATGAGAAAAAAAAGACACCCATAATAAATCACTAGAGCAGTAACTTAAAAGGAGAGAAAAATACCAAATAGAAAGATATGGCAAACTAAGTGCAACTTTTTAAACTGAATCACAGCTATATTTTTATTACAGCAGGAGGATATGTGGCATTCATTAAACAGACTGATAATTTAGTCATATCACACTGGAAGGTCTTGGCCAGTTGCCATATGGTTCTGTCTTCTAAGCAGCTATCCCTTTGATCCAGAAAAAGTGAATCAAGGGATATTTATATTTTGGGATGGGCTATATCTCCTCAGTTAAATTTCTTCTTATAATTTTCCAAAAATATATAAAATGTCAGAAATTACTACATCTATATACTTTTAATAAACAAAGTTTCTGAATAATGCACAATTTCATTAAGCCTTCATTCTCTGTTATGACCATAAATTAACTTCTTAGAACTATGCACAGATCTAATTTCAGTGCACTGGAGTTCACTGAGATGAGGTAAGCCCTTGGCTGTCCACCCATAATTAAATTAATTACTGTATACAATTTTCTAACTTTGTGTAAAATATATTTTGCATGACTGGGTAACAATCTATTTAGCATATCAGAGGAGGCAAGGATTAATTTGGAAAGATTTCAGAGATCCCAGTCAGTCCTTACAACTCTACTGTCCTATGAGCTAAAATTAATTTACATATGTCCTAATTGTTAATTCACTGAAAACACACTATATGAAGAAACGTTCTGGAATGCTACACCTCTTTCAAAGGGCAAACTAGGGAAGTTGTATATTTGCATGAAATAATAAACAGGTTTGAAAACACATGGAAAGAAATACTGTCTACATGCTTGTACACAGGCCCGATGAACTGCAGCTATAAACAAGGAAGAGACTTTGGAGAAAACTGAATGCACCACAAGGACAAAAGCTGTCAAACCTGTGGCTACAGAAGATGCACGAGCTGGAAGTGACAAGCTGACTAAAGAGATGCAGAGGGGCGAGGAGGGTGAACTCACACATCGTCAGGCAGTTCTACCAAGTTCAGAGAAAGGACTTTTTCACAGGTACACTCAAAGTGTAATTTGTACCTCAAACTCCATACATCAGTGAGCTGCTTTACATCTAGAGGCAATTTAGCTCTACAGATTTTAAATCTAGGAAAAAAAAAAATCTTGTTGTTGTAATTGCACCAATGCTTGTAGATTATACTCCTTAACACTGCTTATTTCATGCATTCTTTGGTCGTCGTGGTCTGAGCTACAATTTTGACCTTGTTGTCTGTTCATATATTTAGGATTATTTTTACACAACTCAGACAATCATAGGTGTTCCTATTACCCAGGATTCCCAGCAAAATTAGAATCCATTCTTTAGTTATGTGGTCATGCATTACTTGCATTTTATTCAATGCACCAACATAAAGAAATCAACAGGGAATTGAAAGAAGCAAAAGAATTTTAGTGCAAGGAAGTCTCTGGCATAGAGTCAACTGTCAGTTGAGCAAGAAAAATTATAACAACAAGTAAGGGGCAGAATACACTGATGTCCTGATGACTGTAGAATTTTGCTGGTTCCCATCCCACATCCACCCCACTCTCCTTGCACAACCCTCTCCCACCTTGCTGTCGACAGCCACGCTTCTGTAATATCAGTGGAACATAAACCTCAAACAATTTCTGTACACTGCAATAGCACTTCAAAACATTGGAGAGGAGGAACATAAAACCCTTGGGCAGGATAGGGAGTTTTGAGTAATTTCTATAGAGCTTTGTGTGCTTAAGAGGGAAAGAGGGTATTTCGTTAAATATCAATGAAAGAATAAGAGAGGATGACAGCATTGCCTGACAAAAGTCAGCAAGATATTTATGAGGACAATTTTGACATGGAACAAAATTTTTTTGGTTATTTCCACCAAGGGCTTTGTAGAGAAAATATAAACTGTACCATATACTGGGCTTTGGAAAGGATTTAAGGTTCAGTTACTACTACAGTTCCCAGGTATATTGCTGAAAATCTCAGGCCCAAAATGCACAGAACAGCACATTTAATAAAGGAAAAGAAAGTACTTATATAATTTTTCACTAGCCCAAGAAACTACTCAGACTCTGGCTCGTGCTCTCCAAAGAGATGGTGTTTGCAGAGTAACTGCAGCTCAAATGCTGTGGGTAAATCGTGGTGCTGGACTTCAGCACCATCTCAGAAGCACTACTTAGTTGGTGTTATCAAGATGATTATTTTCTCTTGACATCACAGGGAGAAAATAATAGAGGAGATGCAATTGAAAACCAACTATTGCCTGAAGACAAAATGGTGATCTGACCCTGTTAGCAATTTCAGTCAAACCCTGAGAAGCACATCCTTAGCTATGCATGCACAAACACCCAAAACACCCAGCACAGTTCTCAATCCTGCCTGTTACAGGTTTGTTTGGACTTTTTATTTAACACCTATCATTTTATTACTTAAAGGTACCACCAAATTTAGTAATGAAAACCATGTATAAACCCAATTAAAATATTGTTGAAATCACAAATACAAGACTAGATAATAGAATCCTTTCTATTGTCTTTTTCAAAACACCACAAATACCTAGACATAATGTGTTTTTTCAGATTCATATACATGGATCTCAAGTCAGAAATCACACACAAAACTTTACAGCCTGTTACACATTTACTGCACAAGAGTTTTCAACTGCAGAGTTACTGCACTGAGGCACTAGGTAAAAATTCCTGAGCATTCCTGTGATCTTAATTATATTTTCCTGGACAATGATGACTAGGAATGTGTCCAGGCATCCAGAAAGTTACTACATGTAATCTATCTTAAGGAATGGCCAGTAGGCACAAGGGTAGAATACAAGGATTGTTTGAACTTTCTTGGAATCTAAAATCTTTTACAAAGACATAAAACCTTTTCATTTACACACATGTGTGAACACACATATGTATGTAATATATATGTTATACATCTATGTATGTTTGAGTACATATTTTTCAAAATAAAAATTTCTCACTTTTTTCTAAACATTTCATAATAATCATCAAAATAGTTTATTTGAAAATTAAAATTATTTTATTTGAACCCAATGGAACCCACACAAAACAAATCATCAGCTCCATTTGTTGCATTTAGCAAACACTCACATTTTCACTTAATTGGAAGACTGTTTGCCTTTGTTTTCTCTCCCTATGAGCAAGAATTTCAATACACTGCATTTGAGAAAGGGCATTATATTCTTTAAATAAAGGATGTCACTCAAATAATCACTAAGCATTCATGTGTAAGGTCACTGTGGCTTAAACATCAACTGCGAGAATCACGACAATTGTTTTTATATACATCTTTCACTGAATTTTAGAAAAATTCTGTTTATGAATAAAACTGCCACTTCCAGGGTAATTGCAAGAAATTACTTATTTCACAGTCTAGGACAGGTGAAAGGTTTTCAGTCAGCATCATATTCCATGTATTATACTACAGTACTCTTGTAGCTATCTGAGGAATCCATCAGAATCTGACCCAGCATTCAGGTGAGTGCTGATACAAAGTGGGCTGTCAGGCACTCTTCAAAAAGCACTTATTTAATATTTTTGGGTATATATAATAATTAATATTTAACTCAGTATACTGGATATCAAAATAAAAGCCTGTGACATATTAATTTGGTTTAAAAAGAGGGATATTTAGTCTTTAAATACTAACACTACCTATACTGCTTCAGAAAGAAAACACATGCAAGAAAAGGATCAGTCCTGCAGTAAAATCCCTTTCTTCTTTCGCTGTCCTCTCCTCTCTTCTAATCCTTCCAAGAAAAACCCAAGGCAAAACCAATTGCATCAAACTAGGAATTCACACAGAAGGCACAGGAGTGTCTAAATTCCATACAGAGCCTCGCCAAAAGAGCCGATTTTGGGTGAAAAATGACAGTTAACAACCTTTAAAAGAAAGAGCAGAAAAATAGCAGGTGTCATAACTTTGAATGCAGCAGCTACATTTTTCTTCCCCGATTTCCACACCTGGCCTGTGGAGTGCCAGTAGCCATAGCAACCCCTGGGTGTGCCAGGGCTCCCACACCACTGAACTGGATCTGCACTGCCTGGTGTGCAGGCTACCAAAACTCCCTGCATTCATCAGGATTCTCCTCCAAATCCCCTCTCCTCTGTCCCCTAAGCACATGCTAGGGGGGCTTTGTCTTTACAAACTCAAATTCCCAACCTCTCTCCCCAGTAAGTGGAGATTGAAACCCCTTTCCTTGCTGGGGGCAATCGGGTCTGTTCAGCCTGGAGGAGACTGAGAGGAGACTTTATTGTAGTTACAACTTCCTTGTGAGGAGAAGAGGGACAGGCACCGATCTCTTCCCTGTGGGGACCAGTGACAGGACCCAAGGAAATGGCCTGAAGTTGTGTCAGGGGAGGTTTAGGTTGGATGTCAGAAAAAGGTTCTTCCCCCAGGGGGTGATTGGGCACTGGAACAGGCTCCCCAGGGCAGTGGGCACAGCACCAAGCCTGGCAGAGTTCAAGAAGTGTTTGGATGATACTCTAATACTCTTGAAATATACCAGAAATTTTAATGAGACAGCTGGAGGATCCCTAAACATAACCCTGTGCCCCACTTCATCCCGTGAACACTGTATGAGCACATCACAAGTAACACTAAGTTTCGCAAGTAGTTTAACCTGGCAGAAATTGCAGAGATGCAAAAGGTGCCCTTTTCATGCTTTGCTGCTCGTATCTCACTTCCCCTCTTTGCAGTCTCCCTTGTGCCAGCCTTCAAACCATTCTGAAACGACCCACACAGGGAATCGATGGGTTTCAAATCAAACCAGGGAATGAGGAAGAAAGGCAGCTTAAACCATAGCAATGTTTCATCTGGTTCATTTCAGAGTCAGCTCAAACGGATGGAAGGGAAGGAAAAGCTTCCTCCAGAGGCAGGATTAGATTACCTTTAAGTGCTTGTGGAACTATAACATATACTTAACATTTCAAATAGTTTGAATAGGTGTCTTCTGCAAATTATAATAAACCCTAAAAATGTCACCTAGTATAACTATCATCATGTCTGCTGTAGGTACAACACTATGTTGGTAAAACAGTTGATTCTACAGATAGAGGTTTTGCTAGTTCCTAAATAAAATAGAGGTAGCAATACAATCATGTTAACACATTTACACTGGAAATACATTCTTGCAGTGAGCTAATTTGCTCATAGAGAAGCCTTATTAAAATAAAATTGGACTAACATTTCTATCAGGCAGAATTTCTAATAGGAGGAGAATTTCTACTAAAAATCAAGACTACCCATCTGGGTTGTCTTGGCCTGCATTTTCAGGGGTACACTGTGTGTGTGAAAAGAAGAGGGTGAGGGATTAATACTGGCTCTCTGCCAGTTTATTTGAGATGCACAGATGAAGATCATTCTAAGCAGGAAGTTTACTAGGGAATTCTGTGTACAATAGCTGTAGGCTCCTTGTTATATATTTGCAAAAGAAATTTATATTCCAGAAGAAAACAGAACCATGCTCTGTTCCACTAGGTACTCTGCAAACACTGTGTAGGAGAGAATTTTTCTCCTGTAGGTCTTATTTAGATGAAACATGAGAAAAGAAACAGCCATAATACTTTAAGTCACTTGGCCAATACAACTTGAAAGGACAGTTGCCAGACTACAACAATTTTTGGCATTATTAGACCGACTCTGAACAGAAGTATGTCTGTGGATTTGAGTGCTTAATTTATTGAGTATATTAATACTAACGTTATTTTAACTCTAAGCCCTTGCTAAAGAATTAGGGATTCCACAGGATACTCAACATGAAAAATCAGTTATATGAGCAAAAAGAGAAAATCAGGATACAGAGCATCACCCTGACACACAAACCACAGACGTGTGTCTGTGACCTGCTGCCTGTTGTGGGAGAAGGAAAAGTGCAGAGAACAGTCAGACTTGCAGTGTAAGCACCACCTGAGCAAAGCCAGAAGTGTGGGGCTGGTACAGACAACTGTCCTGGTGAGCAGGCAGGGACTGAGGAACAATTCAGCATTTAAGGTATAAAACCAAGTTACCAGGTCACAGGATCAAGTTGAGAAATCTGTTCCCCTCATCAAGAGGGAGGAAAGTCTCTTCGTGTTTGAAAAGGTCATCTCTGAGTCTCCTATGGCCTTTTCCTTTCATAGTTTTGGAACGTTTTAAATTCTAATTTTTTGATCATTATATATTTTATATGTAAATCAGGTGGTTGGAGTAGAAAAATCAGCATAACACTCTATCAGAACAACTCTAACAGAAGGCAAAGATTCAAAGAGATGATATGAAGAACAAATGCATAGGCTGGTCTGAACAGAGCAGTTTATCTCCTGCTTTATTCCAGATCTCTATTGTGGCAATTTTCACCACTCTAAACAGCTGGCTTGTAAAAAGCATAAAAGTGGCTACATCAGTCAGTAAATTGTTAAAATCTCTTATTTTGATGCAATGCCTGCTGACAAGATACAGGAAGCTACTTTTTACAATTGGAGCAAGCAAAAGCTTCAGTTGCTCTGACATTCCCTACCTTTTTCACTTCCTTGTTTTCTGCCACTTTCATTAGACAATCAAGATTAAAGAGTTATTTGAAACTGATAAACAAAAATCATTCAATTTAGATTTTGTGCATACTAAAAGCCAAAGTGAGTGCTGCAGCTGAATCAAAACCAAAAGAATTTCAAACTACTGTCCTTTGCCTTTGTGAAATAAAACAATTTAAGAAGCTATCAGCCAAAGCTGTTAATCAAATTAACTGGAAACTACAAAGGTGAATTAAAAGAAAAAAAAAAAGAGTATGAGATATTTTACACTTAAAGCACTGAACAATAATAAGCTGCCACCTGTTAACATATTAATAATGCTGTTAAGAATGTGATGTGCTTGACACTGTGCCACAGATTTCATAAGCCTATGCAATTTCTTATCTGTCAAGAAGCACTTTTTAGCTACTGCAAGAAATGTAAGAAGGTAGAAGGGGAGAAAGATAGAACTAAAAAAAATACTGCATTAAGACTTGAATGAGATTGTGAAAATCCAGTCACTTGACTCATTTACCATCAGGCTTCATATACTGGAAAATATATAAAAGCCCAACATTGCATCAGGAAATGGATTGTACTGAGTGACCTCACAGAACTTTTCCATCTGTGCCATTATTAATATGATGCAGACACCGTAAAACAGAGCTGGCAAAGAAATAAATGTTCTCAGGGAGATGATGGATAAGAAGGGAGTAGATAATGCTGATAGAAACAATTACGTGGTATAACAAGCAGAGGGATTTTGTGAAAGTGCAATGATGTAATAAGGAACATAAATTGATATCCCTAAAAGTCAAATTATTACATTTCTAGAGCCGAAATGTAACATCACAGAATGTTTTCAAGCTGAGCTAATAAATCAGAATGAACAATTTACCTGATACTTTGCTCAGAAGATGTTCTCTAAACTAATGACACTTTCTCTGGATTTCTTGCTTTAAATTCCTAATTTCCATCATTTTCTGTGAGATTTGGACTGTATGAATTGATTGAAATGTTTTGGTGTACTAGATATGTGAAAGTCACATTGGTTTTTGGGTTACATACATTAGACAAAATTCATTCAGTATTTTCTTATGCCTTGTGAGTCAAATAATATTTAAAGAAAAGTATAGCTTGAGTCCTCCAGACAGCAACCAGAGAAAGGTTTATGCAGAACTTCAAAAATAACACATTCACTATTGTAGTGGGTTCCTGTAGGACAAGCTTGATTGTTTATTTAGCAAGCCTGTTCAGCAACCTGTAGTGTTAAAAATACATATGTATACATATATACATATAAAATTTAACTTGCAGAACTTTGTACCTGAGCACAGTAAAAGGTGATCTGGACTACAGGAAGTGTCCCAGGGGAAAACTTAAAGAGGAATGGATGTTTAACACGTTGATGACTAAAGCAATTTTTAGTGTAAGTAGCAGATGTGTCAGAGGACAAGACCCTTTTTTGGATAAAAAGTAATTTAGGATTAATGAGGCTCAGTTACAGTGACACTGTGAGCTACACAACACAGAGGAAAGATTGTGCATGCTGTACAGCAGCTGTATGGACACTGTAGGACAGCAAACCAAGAAAAATGTAATCAAATTCAGCACAACTCCATCTTAGGGAAACTGCAGGTCCAGCAAGGTCAACCAAGTGACACCAGCGACAGCCTTAGGTCCTGTTCACTGCTTCTGTCAGGGAAACACCACATTGCTTCTCCTACAGAGAGCAAGTCCTCCCCTCCTCGATCATTTTCCTGACACCGTGGCCCCAATCCCTTGCCCTGCCGACTGTTTAAGCCACCTCAGCTGGGAGCCTCGGCGGGAAGAGCCAGCAGCTCACCTCTGCTAGCAGGTCAAGCCAGGGAGAAAGCAAATTACTGCAGAACTTTTATTTTCAATGCCTTAATCCTACCATTGGTCTGCACTGTCAGCCCCTTGGGGTTCTGCCTAAATAAAAAATAGGGAAAGTGCAGACCACCTTAAAAATTCGGCTGCTAAAGTTTCTGAGGAACTCCTTTGGTAACTCTGTATTCACTGCCCACTGACTAACCACACACACCACCCTCTATTTTCACAGCAAACAAAGGTATTAGAGAGCACTGAAGTCTCTCAAGATGACAGAAAATCAGTGCTTTATTAATGTGAGAGGGAGACTTTGATTCATTTCTAGCATCAATGTCACTAATTATTAATTTCTAATATCTCCAAAATACACTGTGGCTGACAAAGACAGCTTTGAAACAGCAATATTTTTAACATTAGCTGTAAATTAGACTCGAATTAACATACCAAGAATTGTTCTAAGTTTGCAAGGATGACTTTTTCAACAAACTTGCTTTGGTAATGTTTGGCCTCTTCTGCCTTTGTTGAGTGAGCTATTTTAATTATAGAATCACAGAATATGCTGAGTTGGAATGATCCTACAAGGATCATCAAGTCCAACTCATGGCCCTGCACAGGACCATCCCCAAGAGTCACACCCTGTGCCTCAGAGTATCATCCAAATGCTTCTTGAATTCTGTCAGGCTTGGTGCCATGACCACTGCCCTGGGGAGCCTGTATAGTGCCCAACCATAGAAATTGAACATCAAAAGATATTATGAGACAAAAAACTTAATTTGACATTCGTAATGAAGTTTGTTCACAGCAAAAGTGTTTTAAGTGTTCATTTGCCCTACAATCAGGAGCAATATAATACATGTAACCAACCATAGCTAAAACTACAGCCTTGACGGCGTCTATACAAATGAAATGTTTGTATAACCAATTTGCCATTAATACATGAAATTAAAAAGACATTCTAAGACATTGGTATATGAAATGAAATGTTTCTGAATAACAGATTCAGTTTAGCAAAATGATGGTCTACATGTAGACATTGCAGAGCACAGCAAAAGGAGTAAAACAACAGGATGGGTTATTGCAAATGATTACTTCCCCAGAGTCACACAACTCTGAAATAAACACAACTTTTGTGGTTTTTTTTTTTTCAAAACCAAGGAAAAACATGATGCAACCTACCAGATTTTCAGAAAAAAAAAAAATTAAATAAATCTTTCAGTTTAAATGCTTGTTATTTATCCTCAAGTATCAAGTTTCAGTAACAGCTATTGCTGCTGCCTTCCATAACACTCGTGCACTTCTGTGCTGAGTTCCTGTGTAAATAGAAATGCATTTTATTACATGTCCAAGGAAGTGCAGATGCATCTTTAATTGTTTCAGCACAGAAGGGAATTTTTTAATACAGTTATAATCAGCTTAGGCATGAATTAACTGATATTTATGTACTGAGTAACAAAGCTCATTAAGCTTGCATGTCATAGCCATAGTTATCCACTTAAGATCATCCAGAATTTTCTTTCAATCGCTGAAAGAACAAATATTTAAATTCATAAGAAATGGGCCCCTAAAGCCTTACACAGTTATTAAAATACAGATTTTTAGCCCTCACCCACTTTCACTAGCATTTCATTCCTTTTCAGCCATTCCTTAAGCAGTAAGTTCCTATTTAGAAGGTGATCAACAACCTCAGAGTACACTCTACACCATGTAAAAATTACACAGACTCGTGGAATGGTTTGAGTTGAAAGGGACACTAAAGCTCATCTTGTTCCAACCCGCTGCCATAGGCAGGGACACCTTCCAGTAGACTGGGTTGCTCCAAGCCCTGTCCAACCTGGCCTTGGACACTTCCAGGGTTAGAGCACCCAAAACCTCTCTAGGCAACCTGTGCCAGTGCCTCATCACCCTCACAGGGAAGAATTTCTTCCTAATATCTAACCTAGCCCTGCCCTTTGTCAGTTGAAAGCCATTCCCCCTTGTCCTGCCACTGCTTACCCTGGTCCAAAGTCCCTCTCCAGCTCTCTTGTATTCCCTTAAGGTACTGGAAGGGGCTCTAAGGAATTAGCCAAGTCTTACATACTTCAATGCTTTCCAAAAGCAAAGATGGACAGTATCAATACCCTTCCTTAGAGGAAACCTGTGACACACTGTGTCCATAAAAGCTTTCTAGTTTTCCTATACAAAAACTGCCGTAAAAGTTTTAGTCAAGGAATCCTTTGGGTTTGGACATGGCTTTTGCAGTTCAGGCAGGTGAAAGCTTCCTTAACAAAACAATATGTTTTGTGCCACCGGGTATCAAATTTGTTTGGTGTTAATAAAGCTGCAGAATCCCATAGGATGCAGCTGTAACTAAGGGATGTGCTTTATCTGCTCTCTGTTTCCAGCGTGAAGACCCCCCTGCCCCAGAGTTCCTCTGCATTTCAATGGCCTGGCCACACACCTTGTCAGGTCTCTCAGGTTTCAACCAATAACCACAACAGCAGGCAGAGGAATAGGGAGGGCAGGCAGGAAGTGCACTTTCAAACAGTGTCTGGAGCCACAGATGTCAAGCTTCATTCCCTTTGCCCTCTGTGTGCTTGAGAGGGACCATCTTGGCAGCTTCAGCTGCAGTTGGAGCTCAGGTGTTACCCTTTTACTCTGTGAGTCAGACATTCTCCATGCACATTCTCTGTCCATTCAAAGCCTGAATCGATACCTCCACAGCTAAGAACAAAGCCAAGTTGCACAAATGTGTGCAATGATTTGATATTGCTCGTCCTTAAAATCAGTTTTTGATGAAACACAGCCATACACGTGTAAGTGAAAAGCCTAAAATGGTATTTATGCTTAAGTTTGCTGTGGTCAACCAAGTTTATAACGGCTTTATGAGTGCACATTATGATAACTGTTCTTGACATCTTGTTCAGTTTCCAAAAGTAATTTGTATTAGGTAATTTTTCTCACTACCTCAGTTTAATTTACAACTTCATCTCTGCTGAAATAAAATTTCTGCATAGGTAACAAACTTTGTCTCCCAGGTTTTAAACATCAACAGACTATATTTAAACTTACTGTTTTCTGACAAATTATGATTTTTGAGCCTATAAATTGTGGCTTCCACTTTTTCTCCTGCCTGCAGCATTTTAAAATGCAGTAACAAGTCTGACCACTCAGCACAATATCTTTGTCAGAATTTATGACCACAAAGCTGCACAACACTAGAGATTACTTCAATCTAACACAATAATTAAAACATGATCCCCATTATTTAAAATGCTAGGCATGCACTATTTCTTACACACACAGTATATTACTGGCATTTAAAGAGGAGTTTCACAGACCTACACAGTTTTTATATGGTTTATATCTCTTTTTCATGCAATATAGCTTGCACTGCTGGGTTTGACCAGGAGTAGCTGGTCATCCACACTATAGACCTGTTTCCTCTACAATTTCTGAGGTGAGATCAGGCAGGACCTGGCCAAGAAAAGAGAAACATCTACACATTTCTTCTCTAACATGCAATTAGCAGCTCAGTAAGACATTCAGAGAGCTGCATTAAGAGCAGTGATCAGATCACATTCTCCCAGGCCTAACACTTTCAGGCAGACTCTATTGACATGTTTGGCTCCATGACCTTTCAAGACTTGATTCTGGGAGCAAATTTCATCACCCTCAGGAGAACAGCATTCTGGAAGTTGCCAAGTGTAGCTGAAAACTTCTGTCAGTGTGACTGTGCTAGCAACCACAAAGGGAAATCGAATACCAGCTGGGTTCGAACGCTTTAGAGAATGTTCCAATCTAGCATTTCATTCCTTTGCCCAAACAGGATACCCACAGTATGTCTAACAGCTTGGACTCAGTTTTCTTGGCCCGTAATAATTTTGCATCCTGGCAGGATACTTCATTCACTCTGCAAATCTCTTTCACTTAATGTTTCCAAAACACCTAATTTTTCACACCACACTTTGCTCATTATTTAGAGGATCCTGCATTTCCAGCAGGGAGAGCAAAGTAATTTGAAATAGTATTGCATTATCATATGCCTGTGACTTTACAAATCTGCATAAAGTTGCTTTTTGGAGAATTTCAGACTTCAGCTTCTACTAAGCTTTTTATTCATTGTGAAATCCGCTTCAAACATGAAGCTTAAAAGTTGTTTTGGTTTTACAGGGTTTTTTTTAAAAGAACAGAAATAACAGATATTGCAGGGTTGATATGGGGCATAGCTAAGCCCTAAACATTATACCAAATACTAGATCTTTAATTTCTCTAGTTTCATTCCAATCTGAACTGAATCAAAATATATTTGGATTGCCTGCTGCAGAACATCCCTATAAGTAAGAAAAACTCATTTTCTTCTTCTTGTATTCATTGGTGAGAAGGTTCAACTCTCATTAAACAAAACTTTTGACCTGCACCGGTTCATACTGTAATTTTGAGCAGAGAAAGCAAACTGAAGAGTGAGGCAATAAGAAAGAATTTATTCCCATATTCTGTAGTTCAAAGGGAGTTAAAAATGTTTAACTTGGCATCCTTTAAACTAAATAAAATGAAAAGCATGAGCCAATGCAGGAAAAATATAACAAGAGTATAAAGAAATAAATCACACACATACACTAATGGCAGAGTAATCTCAAAGTCTGATGTACTTTTCTAACCAAACTGTACAAGCACTCCCCAGTTATTTTTGGCCAGATACATTCCCTAGGACTGTGCCTACTTCTGGAGTTGCAGAGTGAGCAATCATTTTCCATTAACATTTTTACCAGGACAAATTATTCACTTAACTTTGCTGAAGGATAATGCAAGAAGCTCAAAATCATGACTGACATAAATGTATTCCAGTCATTTGTGGATTAGAGCTTCTTTCTGGTGATTTCAGGGAGATAGAGATTGGTTCCAAAAAGACTTATTACCCATACCATATCCTTATGCATAAAGATACAATAATCACAGAATATGGAAAAAAAAAGTGAGGTGGAAAGGGTGTTAGACCATTTAATCCATTCATTGTAGCTTATGACTCAGAAAGAAATTTGCATAACCTGCTCTAAAAGGTTTTCTATATAATGATGCTTCCTCAGTTTCCCAAAGCAATAGTTTAATGCTTCAGCTCTCTTACTGTTAGAAAAGGATTTCACATGACTAATACAAATTTTCCTCCAAGGTATATTCTCTGCTTTTTTCAAATAAATATCAGAATAGATCTTCATTTTTCTATGCAGTGGCTGACCACATATTTGAGTTTTGATGAGTCCATGCAGTTTCCACTATGCTAACCCAAAAGTGCCAGTTCCTCTCCTCTTGGAAAATACTGAGTTTGCTGCTTATGATTATTCTTAATTCTCCCCAGACCTTCTCCAAGTAATACCAGTCTTACTTTTCCAAGTATGATGCCAAAAACTGAATAAAATGCACTTTACAAAAGGTTTATTTTATATGATTTAACTTTATGCTTCTACTCATGAGGTGTCACTATGGCTGTGTTTGTGTGCCTGTCTTTTTTGTGAACCACTGAGTATCTGATCACTCTTATGCACTCAGATTCTTTCCAGGGTTTATTTTCCCTAATTACATACATTTTATCCTCATAACTAATATGGTCAACATCCTCACCGCAAAATCCTTGGTTGGTTGTTTTCCTTTCCCCCAAAAAACAACATAAAACTGTTCTCAAGCTCATCAAGACTTCCCTGAAATCTAATGGCATCCTTAAATACAGCAATAATTTTTCCCTGTTCATTGTCATCTGCACATGTACCATTCATAGTTTCTATTTCACTATGCAGACCATGTATGAAAACACTGAGCAGAGAAATGGTCAGAACACACCCTAGGGAACTCACACACAATATCAGTACTCCTCAATAGGGACTGTGACTTGCTAAAAATTTCCCTCCATCACAGCAAAAAGGTAGAAAGGTTTAAGCTGATTTCCTTTTTTTTATACATTCACATTGCTTTTCACCAGTCTGTTTCCTCATGTGCTTACACACAGCTTTGTGGAACAAGCAGTGAGAAGATGCCAGCTAAGTTCATCATTCCCACAGCAGGATCAATCTTCCTCCAATTTCTCCTACAGGCTGACCCTAAAGACCCCAGTACAGAAGGTCCTCCATTGAGACACCAAAGTTTAGACCTTAGGATTTAAAGAGAAGGTAATAAATGAGCTCTCATGTTCATATATGCAGTGCATCTATACCCACACCAAGCTCAGTGCTACTAATATGTGCAAGTTTGCAAAGAACTTTTTACCAGATAATAGACTTATATCCTTAAATTCAGCTTGGTACATCATAAAAGAGAGCTGTTCCCACACAACTGTTTTAGAGTTGATCCTTTTGTTTTATTTATGTGAGTGGTTAAGATTTGTCAAATATTTTAGGGGAAATTTTTCCTACAGATTTTTTTTTTAAATATCCCTGTTATGTAAGGAGATTAAGAAGTTTATTTTCACTCCTGAATTGTAAACACCAGTAAAAGAAAACAAACAGAAAATCTAATGACCTTCAAGTAGTCAATTTTTTCCATCGACACATTTGAAAAGTATTGTGCAAACACCTTTTCTTACCTATAACAGCAGGAATGCACTCTGTACTGCAAAAGGCAGAACAAGTCATTATGACTTGCTGGGGAAATAGAGGGATATTACAAAACAATCAACTTCCTTTATTGATTTTACACTTTGCTTGCACCCTATATATGTAGTTCAACTAGCACTGGAAAAGGCAATGTGCTCCTGTGACATCATTTTTCACTGCCACGTGCTTATTTGCTGAAAGGTCATTTCTAAATTAAAAATTTGAAAGCAAACAATAAAAAACAACCTTGATGCAGTTTGACACTATCATAAAACCCCATTTTAATTTCTATGTGATATGATGTTTTCCTAAGTTCTTTTTCTAACACTGTTTCAATAAAGCAGTAGTAATTAACACTTTCCAGCAAGAGTTCATTCAGACTAAGTTACAGTGGAATTTTATGACTCTAGGTGACACATTTTTTAAAATGGAATAATCCAGAATCATTCAAGCTAATTCTCTGAATCCTAAGGGAAGTGATAACGCTTCACCATGCATTTAGCAGTCTGACTATGGCATGCACACAACTCAACATCTTCAGCATTACAAATGCCTAATGAAATCAATTCTCTAAAAGTTCACATTTAGATTTTATACACAAGCAATACTTATTTTTTTAATCCTCTGTCCACTTACATCTCTCGCATGGAAAGAAATTTTTTACAACTTCTTAAACTAAAATAAATCATACATGTCACAGTTGCGCTGGTAACTTGCTGCATTTTGAGCATGGGTGTTGTTTGGAAGCAGAGGAAGCTGTGGAATCAACAAAATTAGCCCAGTTCTACTGGTCCAGCTTCACAATAGTCATCTGAGTGCTCCAGAAAATGATAATTTGTCCCAAATCATTTTAAGGCTATAGAGGCACACTCAGTAATGTTATCTCTGGCAGAAAGGGTACCATGAAGTCTGTCTGAGAGCATCAAAGAGCATTTGCATTTAGTGTGAAAAATCTAAACCTGCCTTTTTTTTCCACATTAAAAGCCCAGTCTCTTGAAGGAAATGTATTTTTAGCCTTATCTCAAAGAGGGGCAACTGAGCAGTTTCCTACTGCAGCACAAAGTTTACATAAAGATGATTCTATCTGTGAGTGCTAATCAAATGTCATTTGTATATGATGAGAAGACATTATGAAGGCTCAGCTCTATGGAAACTGAGATCAGTTTTGTTATCTTCAGGCCATAGTTATGAATAATATATTGTCCTGTGCACATATAGCAGTGATTGATGCACTGATTAATGTGTGTCTCTTCTTATCCCATAAAAGGCCAGAAACTAAAAATACCCTCAGAAGGCCCCTTTCCCCATCCAGTTCAGTAAACTCATTTCAGCTTCTATTCACAGAGATCTCTGCAGCCACTGTACAGATAAACAGCATCCACAGAGCTTTCATATTGAAAAACAACAAGTGTCTTTCAGAGTTCCGAAATATTAATCCAAATCCTGCACTTGTTTCACACACTGTGAGCATCAAGGCACAAATGTACCCTCTTGAGAAAGATCTGAGAGAGGATCTATATTAATTCCCATGAATTCTCATAGAAGGACTGAGGCTTGACTAAGGGCACAGAAAGTGTTTCAGAGCAATTCTTTGTTATATGAATAATAGGGATAGAGGAAGTGAAACAAAGTCAACAATTCTTATGAAGTTTAGACTTTGGAAAACACCTCTCAGATTCACTACTGCATTTTGAAAATCCAGCCTTAAAACACTTTTCCTCCCTGAATTCTGATTTATCTCAGTAAAGGGTATAAACAAGGTGTTTAAGGTCATTTACTTTACTTCATGCAAAGGTACCAATCTCTTTCTGTCCTACTCTGGAGGCAGAGAACAGATTTTAGGTCACAGACAATACTTATACCTTGGAGAGTGATTGAATGGGCCAGTACTAAGAATTTTATCATTGTGCAATTGCACCTTCTTGGATCTCAGTGTCCAGCCATGCCTTTTACAAAACACTACAGCACGAACTCTCTGTGAAATATGTTTTTGCTGGTTGTTTATGCTGTCTTATATGTATTTACACACTTCTGCTTCTGTCATTGATTTTTCATATCTACTACAGAATGTCAGATGACATTAACAAGCTGTAGAGTCAGATACTACCTATTTCAGATACATCATAATAAAAGGAATAATACTTCAGTCTCTCTTGCTCCTCTGCCTCCGAATTTTACATATTAATACATGGAATACCATAAATATTTAACATATATATATATACGGTCTGCTCCAATTACCTTCTGCTTTCATTATTAATTGGGGCCTATAACCCTAATTCCAAGTAAAAATGCTAAAAAACCCATTCTGACCTTAAAGAGCTACTAAATAAATCAGTTAATATATTTTTGTCTTAAAACTGCCACAAGATATGGATTTTACCTTATAAAATTAGCACTTTGAGGAATAGACTCTGATCACTTTTATACTGGTTTTATATTGATATTGGTGCATTATGTTCAGAAGAGCTATTCCTGATTTACAATCTGCACCTCTGCATTCTGAAAATGCAAAGAAAAGCCAAAAGAAAACCTGCCTTGACTAAACCTGGGACTAAGTCCTTACATTTGGACAGGAATACCAACCTGCACCCAAAGTGCCTCAGCGATCTGGGCTACAATAATGCCTTCCTAAGCCAAGGTTTCCATGGACAGCAAAGTCCTGTACACAACAGTCATGATCATAATTCCAGGGGGAAGGGCTGACTTCTCCTACCAGCACTTGGTGTTTGACAAAGCCAGGAGGGTTAACTGAGGTCAACTGGAGGCAGCACGGGGTGGACTCGAGGGTTGGCCAGATAACTCTTTGGGATAGACTTCATGCAGACTCTGAGAGATAAGCATCAGTAGAGATCAATACAGCAAAAGCAAAACCTCAAGAGTTCAGAAATCATACAGCAGCAGCTTAGGGAAAAAAAAATCAATTTTTTTTTTCCTATCCAGAAAGCTACTAGCAAGATTATATTTGGGTCAATGTCACTCAGACTTTCCAAATCACTATGCTTTCTTGGGCCTTATATCATACTTATTGCTCCTGCAGTCTCATCTCCTCCTCCCCTTTCCTCTCTAAAAATGAGGAAAGCTAACAAACCAGAACAGAGTGTAACTGGGTTTTCTTCTGTACTGCAGGTTTTCACTAACCTTCACACACGACTCTGACCATGAAAGTCACTACTGGTGTTTCATTCACATCATTTAGTGAAGCCAAACAAAATCATTTAATAGTTATCAGAATAACTAATTAAAGAAGACTGTAGAATGAGTCAAACAAGTTAAAAAAAAAAAAATCATTGCTGTAGTGTTCTCTACACTTTCTACCTTTACAGTTCCAGAAAAAGAAGGAGCAAACAGATCACAGAATCACAGAATATTCTAAGTTAGAAGGGACCCCCGAGTGAATGACCCATACAGGGAACAAACCCACCACCTCAGTGTTATTAGCATCACTCTCTGACCAGCTGAGCTCACCCCAGGGTCAATGGTCTCTCAAAAACACTTTCTTCTCTCCCCTTCCCTCATTTCTCCCTCCAGCCACAAACAAACAAACAAACAAACCCCAAAACCAAACCAAACAAAAAAAAAAAATCAGCAATAAATCCAAGACCCAAAGTTCAGATGGGAATTTCCTCTCTATAAATTAAATTACCCACAGATTCAGCTGATATTTGCATTAGTGCCAAAGGAAGGGAAGGGATTTTGCCCATGCTTTGCTTGAAGAACATCCAGCTGCAGAAAGGACCCTCCCTGCCCTGTGGGACAGCCAGAGACACCAGGGAGAGGCTCTGCACAGTTTTAAAACTTGCAAAGGCAGAGACATTGTGCTCATGGCACAGCCTTACTGAGATTTCAGCTGGAGCAGAGCCATTTTCCTGCACTTTTTATTCAATATTAGGGGTCTTGTGCAGTTTATAATGTACCATGTCATAGCATAGCTCTCTCAAGCAATACCTAAATGAGAGGTGATTTTTTCAGCTTAACATAGTTTTATTTTCCCAAGTTGTTATACAACCCAGGGCAGCTGCCTTCCTGAATCAACTAAACAGACAACATAAAGCAGCTTCCCTCCAGTGCACTGATAATCACACCAATTACTTAATCTTTAGCTTAAAGAAGTTTGGATATGTCCTCTGTTAAAGCATTCAAAAAACTTAAGGCATGGACAAACATTTTCCTGTGTTCTAATTTTTACCCAGATTAAATGAGAAGTATCTTTGAACTCCCTTTCAACTACGGCTTCCTCCTGCAGATAAGTTTTTCTCCTATAAAGAAAAACCTTAAAAGAAAGTTTTCAGACATCAATTTGTAGTGGAAAATGCAGTCAAAACTGTTTCATATGCTGCTTATAAATAAAATTCTCTCTTTACCAGACTATTCATCTATCTTCTGTTTTCTTCCTAGCTGCCATCCCGAGCTCCTGACACATGATTTGTGGAATCCCAATTATTCATCTGATAGCACACAACTGCATGCTCTCAGCTACTACATTATATAAATTGTGCCTTTGTGTAAATTACACATCACAAAAATTCCTGTGTCATGCATTCAGACAGGCATCTCTTGATTCACTGTTTCTTTGATTTGAGTGCTTGTATGATACCCTGTTCTCTCTCCCCTAGCTGGAATTTTCTTTTTTTTTTTTTTCCTTCAAACTTGTCCTGATTACAGTTTTATTTCTCTTTTCATCTTATTTTAAATTTCCAGAGCAAGAAAGACTATGGTTTGGATGATTGACCAGTATAATGAAGAAAAACGGGAGAGAAAAGAGCAGACAAGGTTTGGATTAGCAGAATTTTAAAGGCTTGAACTGATATGCCATCAGCTTTTGTAGTGGTGGTACATAAGCAGAAACTTGTAACATTTCCTGAAGACATTTATTTTATCTTCATTGCTTTTTATGATCCAATCTTAATCACCCTTAAGTACCTTGGCATAGAAGCCCTGCTCATGTGCTTTCCTCCACATTAGCCCTGCTCTGATGGTACTGGGGCAAAGCACAACTCACAAAGAGCCCTGATATAAGTGTCAGTTGTACTTTACTACCTCCCAGCTCACCCTCTCTTGTCTCTCAGGTCTATAAAATCATGAACAACAGCACCCAGGAGTTCCAGCAGAGTCAGTGCACCTGCAGAAATGCTGTGGACTGAAATGTGGCACCAAGTGCAGTGCTGGTGATCACTGTCATGCTCCAGACCTGGCACCAGCACTGACAGAAAGGCAGCACTGGAATCACCATCAGATCACAGCCCAAACCCTCACTACCAGCTGCTGGGATTAGCACACAATGTAGGAATTCCTACATTTTCTTTCTCTCAAATTCCTCTAACCTGGGCTTTCTAATGCTTTGAAAAACAGTATAAAAAAAAAAAAAAAAAAAAAAGAACCCCAGCCCCCTAATGACAGACAGTAGTGCTTCCCTCGGACAACAGTGCTTCCCTGTCTGCTCTATTTATCACCTGCACAGTTCTCTTTTTCCAGGGGTTTCTCAGACAGAGCCTCTCGTGGTACCCCTCAAAGAGCAGCTCTGCCACAAAGGTGTTCAGTGGCAGAAAGGCTCAATCAGCTCCACTGGCACAGCTCGTTCTGCAGGGCAGGCACCGAGTTGGGTGGTTACTGCCAATAATAAGAGAAAAGTTCAAGGCTTTTTTGGCTTTTTTACCCCTAGAGAACAGCAGTTTACTCCAGGAGTCATGTCTACAAGGCAATCTCCTCCTGGTCAGTGTAAAAACTGCTACCCAGGGGGGGCACAGCTTAAAATCTAATACTAAGCACCGTGGGATGACAGAGGTAAGGCAGTGTTAAGTCATCAGCTCCTCTATTTCGTCAACAAGAGCTTCTTATAATACTAAAACATTATTTAATTATTTCCATGAAGGCTGTATGATGAAACTCAACTATCCATTTAACTTCACAAAAGTATTATTTCTCCCTAAATAAAAGTGTTGATAAATATATCATGAAAAATACTCTTTACAATGTTATTTCCCTAAAAAAAAAAAAAAAAAGTAGCTCTATTTCGAGTTGTATGTTAATACTACAGGTTTTATTTCCCCCCACCATTTTGTTAACAGACCTTCTGTAATTATGAATAATCAAATGAGTGTTAGCTACATCTCTGACAAATGATTTATGGTACCTGGAGAGCTACTGCAGGTGACTCTCCTCCTCTGTATGATACTTAGTTATTAAAACAAGATTTCCTTTTTTTCAACAAGTGCAGAGGAAGGGAATGGGAGTCATTTCTCATCTACTTGTTCAGTTTGTGAGGCATATTTCCTTCCCTTTTCTTCCTGGGAAGGGCCATCATTTTTAGTTATCTGAAGCATCCATATTTCCACCAGAATTTAGAGTCATTTCTTAGCTGATAATATTAATAGCACTTGAGATTGAAGCTGAGAAAGCTGAAAATAACTTATCCCACTGATGAAACAGCAGTTAGAAGAAGTAAAATACTGTAGGAATTTGCACTGAAAAGGAGCAAAGAAAGCTTTACACAGTTGTGCAGAACAGGTATTAAAAGGCACTATTTTCCATGCTATTCCCCTATTCATATTTTTCAAAGAGTTGGCACTGAATCTTGCACAGGATAAATATTGAATTTTACATCAATTACTTTAAAGTTTACTTTTTTTCCTGGTACTCAGAAATCTTTCTTAGCATCTCTTTCATTACAAAGACAGCTCATTCATAGTCTGTAGATTAACCACCACAGGCTGAATATTGTGGCTGAGAACATAAGTTGGTTTAAATCAGCATCAGCCTTGCGAAGGTGTTCAATAATGTCAGTTTTAAGAGACAAACCCCCTCTCATTAGGTCTGTAAAGCTGCTTTACCCTTTTGGCACTGTATCATTAGAAATAATAATGTACAGGGCTGGCCAGCTAAGAAACCCTTTGGTTGCTTTTAATATAGACCATATATTCTGGTAAGAAAAAAAAAACAAACCACTCTATAACAGAGTTTGCTGCATTAACAATCTCATTCCAGGGAACAAAGCAGGCCCACATCTCTGGTCACAAGTATTGACTTTCCTTTTCCACAGTGAGGTGAGTGACAGCACTAGAAATGCTAAGTGCCACTCCCATGGGATGGGAGGAGGACACAGTGACACAAACTGAAGTGCTTCTCTTCATGTGAGGGGGATTGCAGTCCCTGGACTGAGTGGGGATGTCAGACTGGAACCGGCTACCTGTGAAATCTTTAGCTCAAAAAATGGAACTATATAGAATTTACCATGGGTTATATTTTGACAGCAAACTCAAATGTAGGTTAAATCTCTCAAAAAAATGTTATTGAGGTGGCATATTTAAAGCTGGTTTGGGTGGGTTTTCATCGCTGTAGAAGTGTCACAGACATACAAACACAGAAATGGATGCAGGGTAAATCATCCTATTTTCACCAGAAACCACACTTCATCCTCAGAGAAGATTTTTCATGAAATTGAAGCAGGTAATTTTTTATACTTTTTTTTTTTTTACAAGCAAAATAAACATAAGCAATTTTTGCAATAACAAACATTTTTATCTCTGGAAGCAGAGTATTGAGAAATGCATTTCTTTTTCTGCACTAGCTGACCCAACAAAAAAAGTTGCAGTTGTTTATCAAGTAATTTTGTAATGTTCAAGTGAACAAAAGCATAGAAAATATGCTGCTAATGAAAGAGAGGAATAATTCTCTTCGTGAAACAATCTTATCCTAAATGTATAAAAATACACAAAAGAAGCAATAAGTACACTTTTCTACCTGAAACTATTTTGATGAGCTATTAACCACTCTCTTTGAAAAATACAAGCTCGGATGCCAAACTCAGCTCTGCTTTTTCTAGAAGTGTTTAATTTTAATTGTTTGCATTAATTGAGGAAAGCAGAGATAAGTAGCAGCATGGCTTGGAAAAGCTACACTAGTCATACATATCAGCAGTACCTGATACACCCAGCCCACTAAAAAAGTCAGTATATTATTAATGCAAATGTTGTTGTGAGAGCCACCATTTATCAAACACACAAGGTACTGCTACAGGCTGCCAGGAGTCACTGTCAAAACAAGGAAAGAGGACACTCCAGAGGGCTGCAAGAAAAGCATTCCCCATTTGAGAGTTCAGTGGACTTCTGGTGTCCCTTGCCAATAGAAATAGTGAATGGACTTTGGAGGGTACAAGCTAAAAACATGATCAAGGTTTAAGCACACAGATACAAGATACCAATTAAAGTGCATGCCAAGGGAGAGGAATAAAACACTTTTCCCTCCTTTGGGCTCAGGAATCCCTTTACTCCACTAATCAGACTGTTGCTGCTGACACCTCTTTTCCTTGGACACTATGGGTGACAACTAGTTTTTCTGCCCATCCTCAAGTGACAAAATGAACACCATTCAACCAGGTACACAGCTGTAAGGGCAGGGCTTTTCCTAAGTTATCAGTTCCCACCAGGAAAAGCTCATCTCCACACCTGACTGCCAGGCTGGGAGAAAATAGCCTTGGCATGAGCTGGGGGGCAGAGGTGTTCCCTCCTCCATAACAGGGACATTAATTATATTGGCTCCTGCAGCTCTAAGATGGAGATAAGCAGAGACAATCTGATCATCTGACTTAAACTTGTCAGCTGAGAAGTAGACTTTCACGTTGGTAGAGGGGAAATAAATATTGAAAATCTCCTTTTACACATGCAGGCAAAGGCAACAGTTGTACAGTTATTAAGTGAAGCACTTGGTCTCAGTATCAGCAGAAATTAATGAGCTCTGCAGCCATCCTTGACCTCACAAGCCAAGGAAAAGTTTCTGACTTTGAGACTGTTTCTTCTGGCTACTCGATTATACTCACATGGAAACTAAAATACAAAGAACCCCAGACAAAGCTCGATTCAGAAAAAACAAGATGTCAGATTTAAAGACTTGATCAGAAGATGTGCTTCTCTGCAGAAATTGTAAACATTTAAGAACTTATCTACCCTTAAATTTGATTAAATCCTTGACTATCCCACTACAATGACCTTGTGGACAAGGGCATAGACAGAATATGATAATCACAACATGGGCAGGGTATGCCATCTTTTGCAGAGTATTCTCCAGTACCAGATTGAGAGGAATAGTTTTCTGTGGTGTTTTGTTTTTTTTTTTTAACCAAAAGTAAAATCTTATCCTCACTAAAGATATCTAAACAGCATTCTCACAACCATTCCAAGTCTGATTATTACTATAATACAATGCTGGAAGTGTCTGCTATAGGAACCCTTAGAACAAATAAGCATGAAAGATTTCTATTTTTTCCTAGATTCTACTCTTTGGAATTGCAGCAAAAGCCATGAAAACAAACTGTCCCTAATGCATCCTGTAATCTGAAGGAACAAAGGGAAGAAAGGAGGATGCCATAGACAAGAGGTGTGAGCAATGCCAGAATGCCTGAGGTTAACAACATTGTAAAATCAGCATTAGCATAAACAAGTCAAGGGAAGTGCTTCACACTCACACTCCTCAAAGTATGTAGCTTTTTCTCCTTGAATGTGTGTACACGTGTGTCAAATTGGAGAGTATTCCAAGGACTGGTTCTTCAAAAAAACAAACATTTCAATTCTAGAGACCTTTGGTCTTAGTCTACCCTTTAACTCTTCTGAATCTGTGGCTAGATAAGTACATTAAATCAACTTTGGGGAAAAAAAAATTCACCCATCTATTTCCCAGGAGTTTTATATCTTTTCCAAAGCTGATTTAGTAATGGGAAAATTAACCCTTATAGACAATCATGCTTCAGACAAAACTTAGGTCCAAGCTAGATATTGTAGTTCTATGCAGACAGAGAAAAAAGATTCAGAGAGATAATTCTACAAGCAATGTCTCAAAGGCAGGGAAGGTTTCATTATCTGTTTCCTCAGCATTCCATTCTTACATGTTTGTTAATTTTTTCTATATAAACGCATCTAATGATCTGGAGAATTTAAAGTTTCACAAGAATACAATTTAGCAGTCAGAGAAAGTTACCACATCTACATACAATATCACAAAAAGAATATTAGCTTTAAGAGAAATGGTCAGTGGAGTTATTACAGATCTACACTTACTACAGACCTTTGCTTTAAATGAAGAAAAGAAGAAATGAAAAAATAAGTGTTTAAATAAAAATTACTAGCACTGCAGATCATGAATTTGGAAAAAAATATTATAGAGTCATCCTACAATAATACAACACAAACAAAGCCAAAAATTTCTTCATAAGCCTTTCTACACTTGCACCTCAAACGGGAAAAGAAGTATCATCCCCAGAGCAGCCCTACCCCAAATCAGAACTTTGACCTTGGGTCCCTCTCCTCACCCAGCCTGGTTCTGGTAAGTCACAAAAGCCACCATGATAAGAGAGGGAGAGAGTACATTTACGAATTTCTCTAATCTCTTTAAAGTTTTTCAACAGTCCTAAATTAAATCCCTTTCACCCTTATCGCTTTATCCATCAGAAAATCCGAAGGATATTTGGATTCTGACATCCATTGCACCCAAGATCTTTCATTACAACACACAAACAAGCACTTTTATTGAACAAGAACCCAATTACTTAACCCAGTTTCAGATTTCATTCTACCCTGCTGCTTCCACCTCGACATGGACCTACTAATCTCTTCTGACGGGCATTGCTACATATCAGTTCTGATACACAGAGATGATTCCTAAGCCTCCCTTGCAGAGAGCTACTGATTAAATAAACTCAGATGCCCATCTCTGCTTCTTTGGACCAATGAATAACAATGAGGAAATAAAGTTGGGAGATAGAGACCTTTTTCCCTTTAATATGAACAGCATTCAGAAATAGACAGAAAATGAGGGAAAATAATTCAGTAAAAGAAACAGGAATGGAAACAGCTAAGTGTTTATAGTGCCCTGTATAAATGATTCATTTATTATATTGGCTAGAGGTTATGCTTCCTCCTTTTGTTTCTCTGCAGCAGATTAGTAAACAGTTTCCTTGCTCCTGTAATGGATAAGTGATGGTATAACTTCAAATTTACCAAGCTGAGGGTTATGAATATTGGAACACAAAGACTTCAACCTGCTCTGCAGAGCTCTGCAGCTTAGTTGGCCACAGTGATACATTAACTCCTTGTTTTATTCCTTTCCCCAAAGGGTGACAGAATCATCACATGCTCCAGGCATGTATTACCCAGATCACAAGCATATGGATGACAGTTTGTTGTTAATAAAGTTGGGAAAATAGAGTAAGTGTATATAGAAAAAAAGAGGGAGGTCAACTATATAAACAAATGATCTCTCTCTAAATCAAATCAATTATTAGAAAAAAGTTGTTAGATCCAGACTTCAATTAACTTCAACAGCCCCTGGCCTCAAACTCAGTGTTTTAGACACAGAACTCTCCACAAAGAATGTGCTATTCACCTGCTTATATAAGCAGCCTGCTGTCTAAATCAGACAGTGGCCAGCACACAAAAACACAGGGATCTGAGCAAGGACAAGGAGCCATTGCAAAATATAACAAATAAGGACACTGATATAAACATGGAAAGTAAAAAAGAAGAGCTGGATAAGAACAGAATGAGAGAGGGGAGATCAAAGCAAGCAAGCTAGAGAACTAAATAGGATCGGTGATAATGTAATTATACCGAAGAAGTAGGAGAGCTCTAACATCACTTGTCTCAAGCCATGGGGAGTTATGAAATACATAGCAGTGAGAGCAGGATCACAGAGCCACTGTGATCCATTCCCTTTGATTACTCTAAGATTCATATTGCTGAACTGTTTCTCTCTAGAAAGAAAAAAAGGTTCTAATATTTGACAATGTGTTTCCAAAAGAAATTTTTAAATGAGCTTTAGAATTATAAAAAACACAAACAGCTCAATCTAAACTGTTTTACCTATTAAGTAATTTCTTTTGCTTCTATCAAAATATCTGCTTATCATCTGTGTTACTGACATGCTTTTCGTTCATACAAGTGTGTATTTCCAAGAAAAATATCATAAAGGAAACGTAAAAGTTGGTGGTGTTTCTGTGTTTGATATTTGTTGACAAAGAACTTGTGTTGTGTCTTTTCCTGCCTCTGTTTGGTTGCTGTTTTGTGCTGACTTGCTTTGTCTCATTTTTATCTCTGAACTAGGGAGAATTAATCACTTTCTATATTTACTTCGAGCTACAGACAAGTATTTTTCACAGAAAAAAATCACTTACTTCAACCATAAGCATGGAGTAATTTTTAAAGAAATACTTTTTAATCTCAATATGATTAATAATTTCCCTACAGAAGGAACCCAATCTTTAGAACAACTCCATTCTCTGCCTTGAGTTTCTAATCAAGATCTTTTCAGGCAAAGAAAGCTACACAGAAAAAATGGTTTTGTGAAAAACCCTTTAACATGATAATCTCTTTCAAAAGATCATTTCAAAAGATACCTGCTGTCTTTCATTACTATGCAAGACATTTAGACAGTTATAGGTGCATTTCAGAGTATCTTCTATTTACAGTATTTTGACCCTTTTAAGGAGCAACTAACACAACTACAGCAATAAGATATTCACATTATCATTGTAGATTTGGTTGCCCCCCTCTTCTGACTCTACACCAAGGAAAAAAGCTTTTCCAAAAGAGAGCTTGGTGTGTATTATCACAGACCTCTACTCAGCCTGTATTGTTTAAATTTTGTATTATTGAAGCCACATTTGTTTGCCCTCCTGCTCCCTCCACACTTTTATCCATTGTGTAGTCAATGGCACAACTATTCTTTATTTGCAGAGAGGATACACACTGCATATTCTCCACATGGAAAGAGTGGGGAATTTATAGTAGTGGATAGAAAGGAAATGTAATGAGAACAGCATTTTTGCAATAATTAAATTGTTAAAAATATGCCTTCCTCTCCATAACACCCCTCTCCCCCCCAATTTTTTCTTCCTTTTGTCTTTGGGCATGAAGTACTACATCTTTTATCATTTTTGGAAAGAAATTACAGCACTTGATTATATTAGTTAAACAGAGGTTGATTGATGTCATCAATGCAAATTAATTATGTCTAGTTAATGTTTCCATGCCAGATTCCCTCAGCTAATAAAGTGATAGGTAAATGAAGTGTCAGAAAGGACCATTATCTTTGATTTTCAAGGTCAAGTTGTCAATAAAGTTTCAACATGAACTCACTGGGCAGGGACAAGACTCGCTGAAGGAGGTCTTTTAATCATGTTTATTATTTCTGCCAGCATAAATATATTACCTAAACCTGTGGTAATAATCTTCACAAGCAAACATTAAGCCAAAAACATCTGCTTGTTATCGTCGCAGGTCAATGTGAGAAGCTGCAGATCTATTTCTGCATTTACATCAACAAAGTTCTAACCTACTTCTGTTTGCAGTGTCAAACATTAGTCTGTAGAGGTGACCAGAAACGTCACTCATGTTCCATCTGTTTATGACTAAAATATCCTACTGATCTACACAGAGTGCAGCCAATCTGCAGGTAGGACAAACACCCCCAGTGGCTTTGCAGTCACTGTCTGTTATGTCACATTCAGAGGTTTTCCTTTGCAAGGTGTAACTTTCAGACCGGGCATAAATTTACTTAGAAGTCTTAAAAATAAGGTGGGTGAACAGAGTTCACACAAACTGGTTTTTCCCATCAATAACAGGTATTCATTAACAAAACCTCACAGGAACCCAACAATCCGTTTGTGTCAGCACATAACTCAGAACTTAATGTAGCAGTAGTCTCTTTGCAAGATATAAAAGTGTTCAATAGTCCCCTGATCTGCTGGCTTTATAACTTCAGGGGGAACTTACCAGCTTTTTCACACACTGGAAAGGGAAAAAAAAAATTCAGCAAAATACATAAATAAATTCATTAATGAACAAACCCTAGGATGATGTTTAAGAGCTTAACTTTGCCTGAACAACAACTGAAGGGGAGTCTCACGTCTGAGCATTTCTGAAGCGCAAAACCTGAACTGCTGGGGGGTTTTCCAGGAGAAGCTGAGGGGTCCCAGGGTTCTGTGTGCATCCATGAGACACAAGCCTGGCCAAGTTTGGAGCAGTCTGTGCACTTTGCAGCAACACCTGCTGGGCTGTGCAGCTGTGGGGGATGTTCTCTAGTGCTCATCCCAGCAAAGTTCTCATTGAGTCTGACACAGTTTTTAACAGCAAGAAAATTGAGTTAGCTCTGGGAACAGTGTATCAAAAATACTGATAAACAAACTACTCTTTTTTGTAGCTGCACTATTTGGCATATTTGCCTGTAGGAAAGCCTCTCACCTGATCCTCCAGGACTGAAAGACAGATGAAATAGAGAAATGCTCTTCCCCTCATAAAAGGGGAAGCTGAGTTTAGAGCTTCTACCTTGCTATGAAGCACCAACAGTATGATAAACATGCAGAACCTATTGGGTGCTCAAAGAGAAACAGGCAATAAGAAAAACACACTTAACAAATATAATTGTAACCCACAGCATTATTTAGTGTTGAAAGACATGCATGGCACCCCCTACCAACATATGGCCATAAATTACAAATACACAGACATGCATCACACAGAAGACCCCCATTTCTGTCTTCCAAGATACAAGCAAAGCCACTGAAACATAGGACATTTTTAATTTGCTTTACAGTATCTGCACCATGGGCCTAAATTCACATATTACACTAAGAGATCAAATAAAATATACTTTTATTTATTATACAATCTCCATTTAACAATAAAGTAAAAATCTTGAAATAATTGTAGCTCATAAAGACACAACAGGTCCAAAGAACACCCTGCTGAAGAATCTTGTAGGCTGTGTAAACAACCAAGAGGAAGCCACAGGTGAAGGTTTCACCCAACTGCAGCCAGTGCATTAAACACAACACAGAACGTGGCCTCATAAATCTCAAGCTGTGGTCAGATGTTCACTTCAGAAACAGCCTCACCAGTTAAAATGCAAATTAATCTCTGCAGTTGAGTGCCAGTCCAGCTCCTTCCCCAGAGCTGGAGCACTCCCTGTGTGAGCACTCCCAGCCATTGCAGTGCAGGTACTGAGGTACCTGGACCTGCTGGGGTCCTGAAATATCAATGCCTGGCTTGAGAACATGGCCAGCCCCAAACTGCCAATGCCAACACCAGATTCTCCAGCACACACATCAAAGCAAGTTCAATGGCACATCCTTTTCTTGCTGGTCATTTGGAAAAATGCTGTTGATCCTTTCTACGAGGCAGCAGTCTCCCTGCTCCTCAATCCCAGTGCATAGAATAGAGACTGTGTGCAATTATAGATGGTTTAACAACAATATTTTAATTTTTCTCGTAATAAAAATATTGGAATTCAGGATATTGTTAGCCTCAAGTACTACCAAGAAAGTATTATCTATCTTCCTAGTTTTGACTTTGCTATTACTTTTTGATTAGAATTCAGCTGACAATACAGACTGAAATAGAAAGCACACTCAGATCCTGCAACACAGAGAAGTTAAAAGAACAAAAAGGGAAAGAAAGGAAAAAGTAAAAAACCCCAAGCCTTTGAGGGCAGAACATGCACACATACAACTCCTGAAAAAGGCAAATACAGCACAATACAATATAGTCTTTATGCCAGCTAAGAGTTTTTCTCCCATTTAAGCAGTCACTTTTCTGCCCAGTGCTGCACTTCCATTTCGAACCATCCCATTGAAAGTGTTCTCTGATATGACCCTTTTAGGAATTAATAATTCATAGAGGTATCACTGCATGGTACAGTTCTAAGATTAGATAGCACTGAGAGAATCTATTACAGCATAACGCAGTAGCCAATAAAATATAAAAAAAATTACACTACCTTGCTTATAAATTTAATATCTTCAAGATGCATTTTTATACTTCTACCCTGTTTCAAGAAGGCATCAAGAAACAAAAAAGGGAATTGGAAAAAGGGCTTTCCCTACTTGACCACATTTTAGCATGTACAGGTTCCCTAGCAAAAGCATACGTACAGATATATGTCCTATATATATATGCACACACACACACACACACACACAGAGCATATCAACATTTTATCAATATCCCAGTCCTCTGGCTTGTTCAAACAGAGCCATGCAATGAATGCAAAATTTAGGCATCAATAGAAGGGCAAGAAAAGAAAAACAAATACTAAAGTATTTTTGCTTTTGTATTTCTACTAACACTTTTTAGTAATTCTACCTACAGGGCTGCAACAACAGAAGGCAGTTTTACCCAGAGGCTGACAAGCTGAATGTATTTTATTTATTTATTTATTTATTTATTTAGGGCTCGAAGTGCTCAGAACAACTCAAAGATCTTACTAATATCTCTCCCTGCCTAGTTGAATTTTATGGTGTGTTTTCACTTTTTATAGGGAAAGAGTATGACATTTACTTCATTGTACATAGCTGGAAACCTGTGGATACCATGTTCAGTGTATTGGTGTCACTAAGCAGCTCTGAAATACTGTTAGTATGTTTTTCATTTCTCCTGATTATAGAAGACTGACTGCCAGAATAAATTAGTTAGAAGTAAACTGAAACATCCCTCCACAAGGACATGAGACCCCACATTACTCTCTCTTGGTGTTTCCAGCAAAGTAAGAAAAACAAAACAAAACAAAACAAAAACAGAAACAAAAACAAAACCAACAAAAAACCCACTGAGTTGTACTTTTCCATCTAAGCCTGAAAAGAAAACAAATGGAAAACAAGATCCTGTGCAACTCTGTTGGCCCACTGTGTGTTTCTAGGTTTGCAAAACAGGTACACCAGTGTCAGTGAAGAATTACTACATGCCATAATCACGTCCTTCGCAGTAGTTTTCCTGCTGCTGACATCACTAATAGCACTGCCTTCGACATACTACAATTGAAAAACCATTTGTCATTCTCTGGAGACACTAATGCAAGCTGGATCACAAGAGGAGAGCCGGTGTTTCTTAAAGGGTCCACTTGCCAACAGCCACAGTACCCAAACCAGCTAAATTTTGTGTACCAACAAAAACCTGCACACTTCTTCCTGACCTGTAGGTTCCCCTTGCTGTAGCACAGCCACTCTGTGAGCTCCTGCCTCTCCCTGCTGGCATTTCAGAGCAGGGATTTCCCCCTCTCTCCTGGATAAATCCATCACAGCTGGCAGCAGAGAGGAGCACAAACTGCTGTTCCTCCCAACGGTGTGGGTGGGCACTCTGCAAGATTTCTTTTGTCTATTTGTTTCTCTGTTGAAACACATTGTATATATATGGGGTTGCATTTTTCTTTTTGAAATTGATTCTAATGTTATGGCCTATCCTAAATAAGATTCCATTCTCTCTTCCATTTACATCTTGGTTTACTGGCAAAGCTTCCAGTCTTGAGCACCCACGTGGCTCTGGCTCTGCTTTCTCTGCAAAATTCACCTTATGAATGCAAAATATCAACCAATTTGATTTATCTACACCTATTTTTTCTTTCTTCTGATGTTTAAAGCACTGGCTTTGTACAACTACTGTTTGAGTTCAATGACAACCAAGAAAGGATAGAGAGCACTCAAAAGCTCCTAAAGAAACCGAAAGACTTACAAACTCAGCTGGAGTATTTCTTTTCTCTCTTTTCAAGTGCAAACTGTGGAAAACTACAGTAGTTTATCTTCTTTCACTGACTACTTTGACAAAACCCAAAACTGAATATATTTCCACCAAATATCCATTTTAATTAACTAGAAATAGACACTAGAGGTTATAAGTTCCTTCCTGCTCTACTGCCTGTTAATACTTGCTTTACTCCAGAGGGGGAGGTGCAGAAGTTATCCCTGCTCTTTGGATGTATTAAAAACTTGAGGGACCAACAGCCAGCCCTGGTCTGAGGCAAAACCAGCAGGAAAACAAGTCAAACAGCAGGAAAACACCACCAGTCAAAGACCTTCTATGGTAGTAGAAGGGGAAGAGCTGGGCAGTCTCCAGCTACAGCTGGACTAATAACAACTTAATATGGAAAACCACTGGGCACTGGGGATAATAAAGGAAGCATATAAAAACAAACAAATAAGAAAATCCTGCAAGGCTTCTTGGGTTTATTTGCTTCTTTATGCCTATGCTGCATGTGAGCCCTCAAAGAAAATGGATCATCTGACCATTTGAAAAGGAAAAGCATTTAGAGTCAGGGTGTTTAAAACTGGCTGCTTTGGTTATGATATTTTAACTTGAAAGATTAATTAATATTTGGAGAGTAGAAGCTTTTTTTTTTTTAAAAAAAGGTTCAGTGCTCAGCTGCTCATTAAGCACAAAATTGCATCTTCAGTAATTGCTTGCAAAAGCTGAGCAAAATAGTAAACATTTCTGTAGTACAAGCAGGAGCACGCTGCAAAGCAAGGTACGAGGCTGCCTCGTTTGGGAAAGGAAGTGAGAAAAATAACAACTCTTTGACAATTCAGTATAACCTTATCTCTATTTGTACATTCCCTGGCTGAGGGATGAAGCTCTGTGCAGACACAGCCCAACAGCTGTGAATTTACTGTAGCACTGAGATTAGGAGGAGAGGGACCCCAACGAGGAGAGGGACCCTGATCTCCCCCCACACCGTGTTCAACCATCAAATGACAGCAAAGGAGGTTCCTTTTGCCACACAAGGCAACACCAGCCCTTGTGCAGCTCCATGGAGTTCTGGCATCTCCAAGCCAGGAGAGATGGAAGGGCATTCCCAGGAGTCTGAACACATGAGAGGCACACAAAGTTGGGATAGCCTGTCCAGTGTCAGGTAGGAACCCTATGTCCACATTTTTAACTAAGCTCAAGTGCAGAGGGAAGTATTTCTAAGACAGCAGAGATATGGAATTCAAACAAGGTATAGTTTTGATGCAGCCAGAAAACATATTAAACACTATATTTCAAATAGTGTGAAGAAAGCTGCTGTTCATACATATGAAATAATTTACATTTTCCTATAAGACATTTTGAAAAAAATAGCAATTCCTGCTTCGCTATGAAATAATCTGTTCCAGAAGGATTTTTTGGCTATGAAAACCAAGTGACCTTTCATATTAACATTGATTCAAAATGATATTTTTATTTCATTTTGAAATGTCATTTTGGTTTTTTTTAACCGCCAAACCAAAATGAAGTGACATTTTAACTTTAAATTCATTGAAAAAGAACTGTTTGCATTTAAATGCCAAACTGAAATAAAAAAAAAAAAATCACTTCTCATTAAGTTATTTCTCTCCAGAACTTCAGAAGCTTTTGTTTCATACCTCAATTGAAAAATGTTGTCCTAGACTTTTGTTTCAAAATTTGTATCAGAAAACACTGCTTTGTCCACGCATCAGTTGTTTTTACTGTGATTTAAATTTATGGATCAGAGAGACAAGAGCATTATTTCCATTGCTTGCTTCAAAGTTCAATCCCCAAACAGTCAGGCCTATTTTTTTTCACCTGCACTACAATTCACTAAAAAAATCCTCAAACAACTCCCCTTCTACCAGCCTGCCCCACCTTTAAATCAAGGGAAAGGAGAAATTTTAGAATTTCGTCTGCACTTTGAGAAGTTAAATTTTATTTCTTTTGCTATTAAACTCATAATCCTATTAAGGTTTATCTCTCCCCTGAAATACTTCTTACTCGTATGCCTTTTTATCTTATGTTCAGTAGCAAAAGAGCAAATAAATCAGAGTTTAATGGCAAAGCTACATCTGTAATAGTATTTCTTTTAACTACTCATCTTGCCTTTTTCTTTTCCCTTACAGGAATATTTTTGATTTTCTCAACTAATTGCTTATGTAGCAAAGACAATCCAGTGCACAAATGGATATGGAATGTGATTGATGCAAAAGTTGAACTTTTGCTGCATCCTCACACTGCAGAGTCAGGAAGGCTTTGGACTACAGTTCTTAGAGCTCCATGACACTACAGTCCATCGAAATTACCCCACCAACTAACTGATAATTGCTCATCTTGGTGAAGGAGGGTGTGATCCAACCCATCCCGAGGCATTATCACATCATTCACGGCGTTTCTATGAAAGTTAATCACTGGAAATAATAGAAATCTTTCATTTTACATCAAGAATCATGAAATTGTGTCAGTCTTTTTAAGATGGGATTTTCAAGAGATTTAATTCTAGAAATACAAGTTTGGTTTATAAACTTGCCCATCTGCAGATTCTTCTGAAGATTCTCAAGATTCTTCTTAAAAAGGCTCAAAGTATAAATCTGAATGGGATAAAACCAAAATTATTTCATAAGTATGACCTGCATCTCTTGTTCTTCCTGGTAAAAGTATAGAATCCCAAATTGAAGGTGTTGGGAAATTTTTGGCTCACAAAGAGCAGCAGACAAGCATTGCAGCTGTGTTTTACTTCTGGCCTTATCCTAGAAAAACTGGGCTGTTGCCAGGTTTTCTCAAAGGAAGAAATCAAATTTTTTTCTGTCTGATTAAAAGAACTGAGAAAGTATTAAACACTTGAGCTTCACATGCTGTAGTTTAAGAAGGATTCACCTATACCTTTATGTAAATCATACTTTCAATTCTCTTGCTTGGAAACACGTGAAAATTCCCTCATAACAGGGTTATTCCCTTCTTCCTGTTATTAAAATGCAAATGGCTCACAAATGAGGGAAGCACTTCAGAATCAGAGCAGGGAGCAACACTGATGAGGGCACTGACATGGGAAAACTGGTGCAACCCCTTCCTTGACCCTTCCCCAGCCCTACACAAGCATGTCAGACACAGGTACATAAAGTATCTGCCTTGATCTCCTGCTGGGAGCAGCTTTTCCTGTACAGATAAAGAAATGTTCACCAGAGGAGGAATATGAGCTTGGATTCTAACTAGGAAATGTCCCAGACTCTCCTGCTGATCTCAGGAGTATTCACAGAGTTGCATTACAGGGGCTGGAACCAGGGACATCCCTATCAGACATCCTGCAGCAGGATACACCCCCCCACCTCCCCCAGGAACTGCAGACAGGCAGGAATGTGACACATCCCATATCCCACTGCCAGAATGGACTTGCCCCTTCCAAGATATTCTGGGACAGCAAACCCATAGTGATTGTATGTGTCAAGACAGAATTTTTTAAGATCTTAACTCTGGTCCAGTTAAACATTTCTTGAAGTTGACAGTCAAATTAATAGCATCAAAACCGAGGGACTTTTGGGGAAATGGACTTTCCCGAAAACGTTATTTCACTGACAGATTTTAGTTGAATGGAATTGCAACCATAGATGTTTTAAGAAATATGAAGATTATCCAATGTAGAAATTATCTTTCTTTTCTTAATTTTGCCCTTTGAATCTACGTAATTTAAAGCTTATATATCTCTAGTTTGAAAAAATACTCAGTTTAAGACTGTAAACACAATCATTAATTGTTTTATGTAGTGGAAGGGCAAACCTATCTATTTAAACAAACATCTGGACAAACAGGTGCTTCCTCATTCAATATCCTATTAATAATTCCACTTACTTTTCTTTCCTGCTGATGCCAAACGATTTGTGAGGGATTTAAATCACAGTGGTATAAAGTGTCACCTGCTGATATCAACTTATGTATTTGAAATATCCCAGGCACTTGAGTTTATCATATGTCTTGAGCTAAACTTCTGTAAATGCTGTGACCTAATTTCAGTCAACGTTGGAGAGACCTGAAATCAATACCTGAGTAATGCAGAGGTGTATCCATCATTTAGCAGGTGATACTTTGCCATTTCAGACACAGTCTTGCCTCCAAGTCTCATACAGGTTGTTTTGGGTTGTTGTTTGTTTCTTTCTTTGAGGGTAGTTGGGCTTGTTGTTTTATTTTGCAATTTGTTTTTATTCAAGGCAGAAAATAGGATCCCAACTTTTGGGAAAGACAAAAATTTCCCCATTTCATGCTGTTGGGAGAGTGTTATTTGACCCAAGCACAGTGGCCAAATGCCAATTATAATAATTACATTCTCAGCTCTCTAAATTCTCAGTGGAGCTTCAGCTGGATACACTGATCATCTGAGGGCACACAGATGAAGTGACTGCACAGCAGTGCAGTGTGAAGTGACCACTGTGTGTTTCTTACACATTGAACAGAAGTGTTATGTCTTGCAGCTCAGTCAATTAATTGTTTATAACAGGAGATCACTGGCTGAATGATGGTGTAGGAGTACTAACAACAAGGATGAATAATACCTGTTGCTGGATTAGATTTATACATGTGAATACAAACCCTGTCACAAACTCACTCAAGGCAGTAGAAGACATGCTTTTCTGGACTACTTACTTTGTATGAGAGACAAGGTAACAAAGACTGTTTTGTTGAACTAAACCACAAGAAAACCTCTTTTGGAAGAGCAAAAAGGTCAGTTTAAGTTGAGTCAATCTGAACATTCACCCATATTCAGTAATTCTGGATGAACGAGGGGTTCCTCTACACACTATTTCAAATAAGAAAAACATAAATGCTTTCCCCACTTCTCCCTCTGCTATGAGCAAAGATGGTGGCATTTTGGATACTATAAGGATCCTAAAAGAAGAGGTAAACCAAAACAAATAAGAACCTGACAGCAAGGAAGGTGGGCTAGTGAGTGGCTACATATTCATCTGAATCTTCTGTTTGCTCATGTCGAGGATTTAGGTATATTAGGTAGGTATTTTGGTATATTAGACTTTACAGACAGATCTGTGAATAGATTGACTACAAGCAGTTATGGTTGATACCCAACTATAAACCCAACTGTGTTCTGTACTATTTTTTTGTAGAACAGAGCAGAAGTCTTAAGGTTTAATTTTTATCCACACGCATAAACATAATTCCCCAAAACTTTAAGTCAGGCACAAAGCATAACTTTAAGCAGATTTTGATGCCAGAGTTACTAAACTTTGGGGGGAAGCAGGGGGAACATGCCATGTTTTCCCTTTGCAGTGCATGCTCTTATTGGATGGAGTTCCTTTTATGAACCACAGAGAGCATAATTCAGACTGCTATGATTGATTGCAAACCATTCATTACAAATTAGGCTCACAGAACTGCACTTTGGTATGAATCAAGAGAATCATGGAATAATTCAGACTGGAAGAGCTTCAGGAGGTCATCCCCACAGACAACAGAAGGCAGCTCTCACCACAGATTGCAGTACCAGCTACGACACTAGAATTGAGTTGGGTTTTTTTGAATAAATCATCTGATTGTAGTAGGAAAGGGGCATAAAAATAGAGTTCAGCAACTCAAGTCATCCCACATATTCATTGAAAATAAATAAATAAATAAAATCCTTTCCCCTAGACTGGCAAATTAAAAAGAAATAGAACTTTTGTTATCACCAGCAAAGAAAAGATGAAAAAACCTCCTCCCCCCCCGCCCCTCCCCTTGCTTACACAGCTAAAGTGACTGGGTCTGCTTAGGGTCAACATTCAATTTTTCTATTTCTGAACAGAGGAAAAGAGTTTCTATAGGTCCAGAAAACTAAAAAAAAAAAAACAAAAAAAACGCATTTTGACATCAAGCATTGTGTCTATTAATCCTCTCCATATATTTTGCTTGCAGCACTTTCAATTCAGTAGTAACATTATATTTCTTACAAATATTTACACTGTCACAGAAGCACTGTCAACTTGTGGACTTTTCTCTAATTCAGAGTCAGTTTCAAGGGCTGATACATAACTTTCAAAAGGTTGTATTGTTTTGGTTTTGTTGCTTGTTTGGTTTTAAATACGAAATGATTTTACACACTATGCACTTAAATGTTTCACACTGAAATATGAGGACAGGTATTTAGGAGGGGATAATTAACCTTTGCAAGCCTAATTCTCTTAAGTTACACAGTTAAGAATTGTTCCCTTCCTGTAGAATTGCCCATATGCTTCATAGCTATTATGTCTGGGCCCCTGTGATCCCTGATGGCCACCCCATACTCAAGTTCAACATTCCATTTATAAACACAGAAGGGTCAAAAGGAAGAGATGTGTCCTGTTCCACAATCTGATCTAGAATATATTCCTTCATGCTCTTCTGAAACAACTTGAAGCAGTAGATTCCTCCCCTCTTCAGTTTATCAGTAGGAAAAGAAAAAGGAATTGTTATAACTGCAGATCCAATACATCCAAGCAATTCTAAGAATCGGAAGACAGAAGAATTTTTGTTCAAACTCAGATAGAGAGTAGAGCACAAGGAATTATCAGAAGAGGTCAAAGCAGCCAAAGCACATCTGCTGAGTGGTTCTGTTCTGTGTAAGAAGCTATCATTTATTTATTTTCAAATAAGAATGAAGGCTACATGCTCAAAGGCACTTTTGTGGATGTGCCTTGTGTGTATAGAAGTTGTTTCTCCTACTCAAATACATCATTCTCTTACCTGGAATAATTCAAATAGTTGGACCTCTTGCAAAGGTATTCAAGAATATGTTTGCTTTATTTTTTCCTAAGTGCCTTCTTAGGATTGGAAATAAAATAAAGGGAATAAATAAATAAGAAAAGGGAACACTAGTGTGCCAGAATGACAAGCACAACTCTTACCCCTGCAAAGGTGGACAAATAGAGCTCAGTCAGCTGCATAATAATCCATTGCTAATTTTTTGTCAAAATTATACACAAAATTCATTTCTCAGTCAGCCTCTGGATTTACAGAGCAAGAAAAGTGGCAAAATGGTAGATCTTTATGTACCAGCACTACTTCCAGAGCCACATAATCCAGAAGTAATATTTGATGTGGCACCAGGACTAAGTGCAACAACAGTATTCTACACCAGGACATGAAGTGTATTATCCAAAACACAGAAGGAAAAATAAGACAGAACTAGTTAGACAGTGCTTTCAAAACCATCCTAAATATCAATAGCATAATTTTAATTAAAAAAAAAAACCAACTACAGTTGGTGCAAAGATCAATGAACTAGAAGCACAGTACACACTTCAAAAGAGAAAGGATGAAAAATCCCTGTAGTACATTCTTTAAAATGGCAAAACACAGAGGAGTCAGTTAGGTGTCTCCTGAACATTTTCCTTTTCCAGTAAAAATTCATTATTATATTTGTCTTGCTAGGGCAACATGCTCAATTTTGACACCACTAATGATGCCAAAAACTTCACAAATTGAACAGAAACACAAGAGGATAAATAAAAGTAGATCTTGGAATGCCTGGATTTCACATACCACATGCTGCTTGTGACTGTCTGAAATACTCACTGCAGAAAGATTTACAGCACTGTTCATGAAGTTGCAGAATAAATTCAGAAAGCAGAGGAGATAGGAACAAAGGAATAAAAAGAATTAAAGTGTTGCTGAAAAGAAGATAGAACTCTTAAATGCAGTTACTGAAAATAAAAAACAGCTGAATGTGTCAGATTCCAGAGAACTACATTTTATAATACAACTTAAATAATCAGACATTCTTACCAGAAGGAGTGCTGTATTTGATGCACTCTGATGAGAACCAGCTATGTTTCCTCCTGAAAGAACATAAAATGAAAATTATGTCAGGAAAAGGCAGCTTGAAAATTCCCTGTCAAAACAGAAATGATTTAGATTGTTTATGTAGCATTAGAATGGATTCATTCAGGAATAAGTATTCTTAGTTATAACAATATAGTACAATATTCTTTTTAATAACAGTCTTATTCTGGAACAGGTTTTTTTTTCCACCAAGTTCATATTAAGACAGACATTTTCACATGGGTAGAGCAGCTATTATGCCTGCTTATTTACTATTTCTGCTACAGAGTACCTGGGAGGCACACAGCTGCAGGCAGAGAGTACTTTGTGATACTACACATATACATACAGCCATAAGAAGGTATAAAAGGTTTGTTAAAAAATGAAATACTTATGATTTACATTAGAGGCTTTAGGGCAGGAGAACTAAGGAGAGTGGGAAGTGGAAATCACTAGCCTAAATTAATCTGACAAGAATTTATATTCCTGTTCTAAACTTGAATGGCTGGTTTGAAACGTTTAATTCCGTGTTAATGCAGGTAAGAGTTTCTGTGACCCTGGTTCTAGCATGCTGTGCAATAAAAAAAAAAACCCTCACTTGACAGGTTTTTTTCTGTCAACCTCAAATTAGAAAATCTCGTGGTATGGTCAAGTGATTGGCAAGATGTTGGTGTCTTTGAGCACACTCATGACTAATCTACGGGAATTTTCACCTATTTGGCCCAAAAGTTGCTCTAAAAGCAGGTTCAGGCACGAGGTTGTTTCATAGTCATCAGAAATTGCCCTTTTGTCCCTGTGTCCATTACTAGGCAGCAGCTTCCATTGTGGGATGGTACATTTATTCTGTTGTGCCAGAGTGCTTAATGAAGCAGTCACATGTACTAATGAAGCATTATATCAGGGTTCAAATGCTGCCCTCACTAACGCTGAGGCTGCTCTGTTGCTCTCTTAGGTAAGACAGAAATGAGCCCTTTTGTGTCCATATTTCCCTTGTGCAGTAGCAGCCAATTCTTCCCATGGCAGAGCCTTTTCCCACCTGAATGGCTGCACCAACTCCATCAGGACACGTGTCTCCTGTCAGACAGTCTGGGACAAGCCACACGTGAAAGTCTCTGTTCGATATCAGACACCAACTTTCTTCCACATACTAAAACCATGACTAATTTTTTTTTTAATAGGGAAAGGAGTAACAGGTATCAGTTACATTTTTCAGTCAGTAACTGGAGTTTCCTAAAGTCCATCTTCTAAGACTGATCTAACTCCCCCTCCCTAATACACTTTTCACACCTTTATGCAAGTCACTTGGATATGATCCAGAACTAACAGACTCTCACCTCAACCACCTGTTAAGCTTCCACACTGTATTTCTACTAATTCTCTTTCCTGACTTAAGCCATCCTTACTGATTAAACAAGAGAAACACAGTCACTGGTCTCTCATGAATGTCTCCCTCCTGTATACATAAAGATGAACTTTCAGATCAAGACAGATGAGGTTATCAGAATTGTTGACACTGTTCCTCTTGTGGAGCCCTTCCCAGTCCCAGTGCTACATTGCACTGAACAGAAACAGCGACACCTTTACCACTTCACAATCACTTCATTTTCATATACAATGCTATTATGCAACCAGCTGTGCCATACATTAAATTGCATGACAATCTAATAGGCAAGGTATATGTATTGAAGCAAAAAAAGTAGCCCTTAACTGTGTGTGGGAGCAGACGGTTTTTGTTATCACTGCAGAAAACAAGACACTGGAGTACAGGAGCTCACAGCACAAACCCTTCACTGAAATTCAAAGTAAGAAAGGTTCCTGACATGGAAATAATGCTTCTGAATGAAACTTCCAAGCAGATACTTTTCAAGTAATTCGTATTCCTAAATGCAAACTGAAACACTGAAGAACCTCCATCTCTACACGTCTGATGTAGCATTCTGTAGGATTCAGAACCTGTCACATTTTATCATCTGGTACCAGTGGAAGCGGATTTTTAGCTGGTTCTGGGAAAAGGGTAAAACCATGAAAACTTTACGATACTGTATCTATTTGCAAACAATTTTACACAAAGCTTTTGTAGCCTGGACAAATCTTTACTTTAAAAATTAAGAAATACAAAGGCCTGTTTGAACCAGTTATGGAAGTACAACTGAGGGTACAATACTTACAGAGTAAATGTTACCTGATATATCATTCACATCTCAGTTTTGAGATAAAACCTCTCCAGAAAAAAATGAGATGGGACAGTCTATATTTCACTAACTTATTAATAAATCCAGAATTGTTTTCATGGTCCAATTATAAAGGCAAATAATTTGGATTATTCAAGAAGACATCAAATCTTCCAGAAACTAATACATATATGTTTCAATCATTAGCATTCCTAAATTACCATCATGAGTTCAAGGATGGTAGTTCATAACATTAGGTTGAGTGTGATATTTCTTTCCCTAAATGAATACTCTAGATAAGAAATACAGCCTCTAAAAACAAGCTTTTTTGTTCTTTAAGGCTCTTTTGGACACACCTCAGACATTTGGGTAGATGTGAGTAACACAAAAGATCAGTACTTCTTTTGACACACTACTTAGAAGAAATAGATTATTTTATTCAAGTGCAGTATAATTATTTTTTTTTAATCTGTTGAAGCAGAGAAATTGCTATTGTTTGTGTTAGAGTTAAAAATGACAGGAAAGCTTCCTTCTGTGCAGCTTCAGTGGAGTGGAATACATGGAAAGAATTAAGAAACTGAAATACTTGGTAGCTTCAGATTTCTAATAGCTGCACTTATACTGTAATTAGAATCTAAACCAGACGTGATATACACGTGAAAATACAGCATGACACGCACCAAAAATGAAGAGTGTCGTATGATGTGCTGTATAGTCATTAATAAGTTTTCTAACAAATGAATACCAGAAGCCACAGCATCTCTTCTGAAGGTCTAGCTGGTTACCTAAGGAATTTCAAAATATAGACACACCTCCCACAGAATCCATACAAAAGTCACTGCTTCCCAGACAAACCCTGCAGAAAGATGAACGCTTTCCAATTTTTCTTGGAAACACGCCAGAGAACTGGGGCCAGCACTGCAGGATGGCTTTCAGCAGGTGGATGTAAGGACAAGCAGTAGGAATGCTCCCATGCTTGGCTGGAGCCAGCTGCCCAGACACTGCTCTCCCTCGGAATGGGAACCCCAGAGCTGTGCTGTGCTGCCACGCTGTGCCCAAGGCCACAGCAGAGTTCCACTGGTCATGCTGAGCTCAAGGATTCACCAATCTCTCCTAAAGGGTGCCACAAATCACCTCCAGAGTGGTTTTGTGCCAGCTTGTGCCCCACTCTCTGGATCTCAGGTTGAACTGAGCCCACTCTGCTCCTTGTTTTACCTGTGTAGAGCAGGAAGCTCTTGAGGGAATGTATTTCACAGAAGCAGTGAAATATCTTGCAAGAGATCTTTTTCAGCCAGTATCACACTACCTGAGGATGTTTTTCCTAAAAAGACGTGTGCTATATCACTGCTGAGCCCTTCAGACCATGCACTTGTCCCCCAGCCTGACAAGAGGAAGCAGTTTTACTCTGTAATACTACAAGTCACTGGAGATTGCCATGGGCTTTTTCACACACACCATCCAGGTGATATGACTAGAGCCAAGACAACCACACTCTCTAGGACACTAGAATCAGACTGATTTAGACTTGAAAGGAGCTCTAGACATCATCTCAAGTTCAACCCAGAGCCAGACTAGGTTGCTGTGTATCCAGTAGAGTTCTTAACATGTCCATGAATGGAAATCATCCAAAATCTCTTGGCACTCTGCTCCAGTTGCTGACTACCATCATTTTGAGATCCCCCCCTTCCCCTCACAGTCAACTGGAATGTCTCTTGTAGTTTGTACCTGTTTTCCTCTGCCCTTTTGCTGTACCCCTCCAGAAGTCCTCATCTTCTCTGTAAAATCCCTTTAAGTAATTGGCAACAGGAATAGGATCCTCCCCTGAGTCTTCTCTTAGAAGAAGAGATCCAACTCTTCCAGTTTCTCTCCATACACAATGCTCTAACAGTTTTGATATCACATATAATACCAAGTTCACCAGTGTTACCATGCCATCCCAGCTACCTGGCATCTTTCTCTACTTACTGGTGTCACTGAGTCACAAGGTCATTAATTTCTAGGACTTTTTTTCCAGTTATTACACAAATAGTCACTGCATGGCTTACAAAGTCAAGATGAATTCTAAATCAGGCTTGGATTTGAGCCATATTGCTTTATTAGGATATCATTTACTAGTCTTATCTTCCCAATACCTCACAAAATAAGAAAAGAACAGATCACAGAAGCATAAGACTAGGAAAAACATGTGGAAACATGACTTCTACAGGCACCAGTAAAAGTTCATTCATTTTCACTTAATCACAGGACTGTAATATGAATGGAACTATGGAGGATGACAGCAAAACATCTTGTATCTCCCCCTCTGAGTTCAAATTTTCTCTACAAGTACCAGCACTTATTTTTTCCCCTTAAAAAAAAAAAAAAAAAAGCTTATTTCAGACCCAAATACAAAACCTAGTAAAGTTAACCATCCACCGATACTAGAAAATGGAATTTCAGCCAGCTAAATGTAAGAAATCACAGGAGTAGCCCAAGGTCCAGCAGTTTTACTGACACAGCATTAGTCAATGCTCTCCAGTGCCTGCTGGGTCTGGGGCGAGCAGGAGGAACTGGAAAGAAAAATTAAAAAAGGTGAAAAAAAAAAGGGGGGGGCAAGTTTGAGATCAGTCATCAGCCTGGATCTGAATGAGCTGTACTCTGAATGGAGAGTGTGATACATGGGAACATAGCCCCAACTGCAGATGCCACTTAGCTTTCCTCCCAGCTGCTCATCACAGAGTGCCGAGCCATCCAGGGCTGCACATGTTCATTTTTCCTGACTCCTCACAAAGTGTCACAGCAATATTTTGCCTTCTTCCTTACTTTTTACTGCTTTTGCCTTCCTATCCTCTCTCAGCTGAATCTTGCATACATTGATAGGCTAGATGGCTTTGACATTAGACTGACATTCCTCAAGCTACAAAATGAAAGTGCTCTTTGTTTTCTCTGAAGTCACCTTCTCTGAGCCTCTCTTTCAGATAATTCAGACTCCTCAGCAGCTTTTGTTCCCCATGTGGTTCCATTTGCAGGTGTGGCCAGTTCAAGCTGCTTCCTCCCAGGGGCTCTGAGTCCCGTGAATCTGCTACACTTACTCTTTTTCTGAACTACTATGGACAATGAGGCAATGGAAACAATGGCAGGGGAGAATCAGATGGGATGGGTGTCATATAATACAGCTGTATTTTAAGATGGTCCTGCCTGGAAAAAGGGAACAGTCATTTGACAGAAGATTGGGACCTGAGTATGTCTAAAGCAAGTGACCTCATGAAGCTATAAACCACAGATTAAAACCCATCACACATTCACCTCTGGAGTAGAAGGAAAGCTTTCTACTGAGCAGAGGCAGACAGGATTAGTTGTCTTTTGAATCATGGCCTCAGTGAAGTCACTTCCCCAAAGCAAACAAGGCAATATATTTTTTATTTTCATCAAGGCCATAGGTAAGACGAGTTTCTCTGATTTCAACATCGATTTGACAACGCCCCAGGAGAGAGCACCCCAAGCACAAGCCAGTGATAAACACAACCTTAGCAGCAGGTTGCCTTTTAGAAAGCACACTCTGAAGGCTGGTAGGAGAAGGAAGAGTAACTGCTGCCAGGACTGGGACAGGAATGCAGGTATCATTAGTGGATCATTGACTCGGGACCACGACAATTCCTTCAGAAAATTCCACCCAGTTCCTGAGCAATAGATGCCCAGAGCCTCACAGGAAAGAATGTGAAAGTGATTTCAGAAATGGGCAGTTGAATTCTGGCAGAGCTGAGAAGATCCTGGTGTGAGCATTCAGCAGATGATTTACAAATAAATGAAACCCGAACAATGCCTATTTTCAAAGGACACATTTTCATAGAATATGGATTTCAGCATGTTCTCTGGAGTCCTGCTTTCACTTCTAACACTACAGTGGTATGCATAATATTTCCATAGAATTAGTTTATTCCCATACTTGCCTTCAAATGAGATTTCTAGCATGAAAGTAAAGGTAGGCATGTAGAGAGATACTTTTCAATGTCAGACTGTCAGCACATCCAAGCAAAGACACTGAGAGTAAAGCTGTACTGAATGCAATGCAAAGTACTCACAAGTATTTACCCCTTTCTTGATCTAGAAAAGAAATAATCAAGAAGTTTTTATTACTGCTCAAAAAGACTACATTAAATAGATGCAGTAATCTTAAGAATTAATAAAATAGTACTACAAAAATTAAAGTTAATGTATTTTTGGATCTAAGGAACACACTTCAAAGTTACTGGGTTTGCCTCCATACTATAAATGTTGGATATTTCTCAGTAACAAAGCCATGTAGGCTATTGCTGGCTGAGTCTTGACAAGTCTTACTAAATTCTCCAGAAAGAATTTCAATTCTGTGAAGACTCAATGCTTCAAGTGTTAAACATATTTTGTGCTTTTATGATCCCAATTTGAAAGAGTCCTCCCACAAAATCAAAACATCTCTGTGTGTCAATGTTTCAATACATAAAAAGATGATTTTTCTTAAAAATTAGCCCTTTAAACAAGAGATGAACTAGCAACATCAGGAAAAATATTTTAGTCTCTCTTGGGCTGTGAAGACTAATAATGATAAAAATCACACTTAAAATGTCAGTGCTTCAGTCTACACCAAAACCCAACAGTTCTAATTGCATTGGTGTCATTGAGGCAGACTAATAAGATAAGTATATGTGCATTTACTGTGCGCTGTTGTATGTTTGTTGGGGACTAATCATAGTAAAATAAATCCAATATAACAATGGAAAAGGTTGTGTTATGACTCATAAATATTTATAAACCAGAAAAACAGTAAAGTTTGGTTTGATGTTCATGAAAGAAAAGATTTACTTTTCATGAATCCAATTCTTTAAGAGCTTCAGCGTGCAACATTTTTAATCTTTATATAAATGACCTTGATAAAATGAATAAATTGAGCAAGGCTATCACCTAGTGGTCAACGGGAGCAATATTTTATTTTTTCTTGTGAGCTCTTCTATCTGCTGGGGAGGTGTTCTGGAGGCTTTTTTTGTCTCTGTGGAACTCTGTCAAATACTAAATCTGCACAGTAGTATTACATAAGCAGCAAATGAATATATTAAGAAACCCTGTTGTTCCAATGTTTTATTACTTGTCATTTATTTTTGTCTCCAGTAGCTCTCTTGAAACATTTCAAATCTTGAAAAAGTTCTACTAAATCCTTGATTTCACTTAGTGGTTTAGTTTTTGTCTGAAGTTAACTTTAATGTCTACATTAGAAACCTATTCAGAGATTTTCAAGAGTATGCAGTACTGAGTTCAGGCAGCATTCCTTTGACCATGTTAAACAGAGTGAAATACTGAGAAGGTATTTCAGGTAGATAGAAAAGCTAAACTGAAGGAAAAATGAAATAGAGTAGCTCCTAAAATAAGACTGAAAAAAAAAAATCCGAAGTACAAATGGAAATAATCAGTGTCTATTCCACAGTGAAAATTCAAAAACACAGGTATTCTAAACCACAGGTTTGGGTGTTTGGGGGGCTGGGCTGTATGTTTTGGCTTTGGTTAAAAAAGCCAAGCAAGCAAACAGCCCTCACACACACACACACACTCCAAGCTCTGCACTGCCACAGGATCAGTATTCCAGAGTTCCCAGGAGCTCTGGTCACAGCCCAGTGCCCTGGAGGCTACACCGACACAGAACAAAGGCAGTGCCTGCCCTAAGCAGCTTAGTCCTTCCACCTCCTCCCCGGTATTATTCCATGGCCATTAGGGAGCCTGTAGGATTACCTTATCAAGGGCACCGGGGCTCCAGCTCCGGGGCTTTAACCAGACAATCAGCACACTGTAATTATTTGTCACGCTGGAAGAGGAAACAGCTTTCCATCTTGGAGGTTTCTTCCTTGTTTTCAGACGGTTTTCGGCCTCATCTGAGGCCAAAAACAATTCCTGTATTTTATCAGGAGGTAAGGGTGCTCTTACTTTTCAAACCACTTGGGAAAGTTATTGTAAGCAGACTTCACTGCTTTTTAAACAAACCAAAAAAAAACCCCAAACTGGAACTGTAACAAAAAATAGCTTCAACTTCGAAAAGAAAAGGCTGTTGCTCCCTGCAGTCCAGGAGAGCATCACAAAAAGATAAGGGCACATTAGTGCAGACACAGCACCTCAGCAGCACTGCTACGTGGCTTCAGTCAGCCTTGGCTGGTACCTGCCAGCTCTCAGCCACAGCAAGAAGGTGGTGCACACCTATCCCAGAAAGTCTGGTTTTGTAGGTGTCCTTTAACCATTTAAATAAATAATAATTTTAAATTTAAATACATTTAATTAAATAAATCAGTATTTAGACAAGGTTTATCATTTACTGCACCCAGTTTACTCTGTTGTTTGACAAAACTGAACTTATCCCACCTCACTATTCTTGACAACATATATACTTCTGAGTCCAGTGTAAGGTATCAAACTGTCTCAACATAGTTCATGCATCTCCATGTTTGAGGGCTAAGGAGGTAGCTGGAATGTTGTCCCAGAGCTACAATTGTTAGTTTTATTCTTTCAGCACGGTCCACCTATCATCTTCAGTAAGGGTAAAATGTGATGTAAGAGGAGACAAAGCACTCCTGGGAGCCAACCTGAACTGTGAAACACACTACTCACTACAAAATTCTGCATTCTTACTTCTCCAAATTGATTTTGCCACACTGTTGGTATGTGCACACAACACTTCTACAAACAACTGGGATGCAACTTCCAGTTTCTAGAAGAGGGTTTCATCCAAGGTACCATCCTGATTGCTTTGTTTGGGCTGGCATAGAAAACCAAAAAAATTTCACACAGTACAAGTGTCAGAGTATTCAAAGGCTTTTCTTCCAGGTGGGCATGAAAGGAGAGCTTTGGGGAGCAGATTCTACATCAAGTTATTTTGGGATGGTAAATGCCACAGCTCCAGAAATCCACTGCTGTGGTTGCATCCAAGTTTCTCAGCCCATGGACAGTGATAAATCTGTTTTCTCCATGACACTATAGAGTATGTAGTAAGGAGTGACTTAACATTACTTCCAGAAATAATACAGGAGAAGTTGACCTGAAATGGTGGAGAGTTCCATTTATTTGAAGAACAAAAATATTTTCCCTTCAATTTGACCCATGACATCTTTTCCTCAAGCCCCCACCATTTTGTTTGTCTTGACTCCTCCAAACAGGAGTTCAGTATTTCACCTCCAACCAGGAGGGCAATGCACAACTCCTGAGGAGACAGGGAAGGTGACAAATCCTGTGTGCACTGTAGTTCACTCCAAACAGTGACCCAACCACAGTTTGTGCATCAAAGTACAAACCTGATAAGGAGCAGCATGTCAGGGATCCCTGGTGAAATATGAAACTCCACACAGAACAAGTGCCAAAAGTCAAAGGAAAGCATCAGCAGTTTCAAATACTGTTCTCAGCTTTCCAACACACTTCTTTCTACATGGTGCTGGTGAGTGATACAGGAGTTATCAGTTTCTCAATGGACTAAAAGTAATTATCTATTAGTTGCCAACAAATGACACCAACATTGAGAATTTGCATGTAATGTATCTGTATCCAACAAAACACTGCAGCTGGGCCCTCACCTTACCCATCATTATGTTTCATGTGTTCACATTTTGTTGCTGGAATACATCCAGAATGGACACACAGGAACCCCTAAGGGAACATATAAAGTGAATGGTACTTCAGATCTGATTTCCCACAAATTTTCACAGCTATAACTCATTAGAGGTCTTGTTTTTCCACGTTCGCAACTGTTTTCTGCAGTATCATTTCTGCTAAATCCTGTTATATTTGAGAGTAAATCTGCCTGGCTCACCCCTTCCCAGGGAGGAGTACCCTCTCCTTATCCTGAGCCCACGTTTACTCCCACTGAGTTGTAATGTAAACATTATTTATAGTAATTGCAGCTTTTATCGTGACTTAACAAGTCACATCTAGAAATAGAAACAGCAGATCACAACTGTGCTGTGTACCAAATTTTGTACTGATGTTTCAGATACAGGAGTCTAAGCTAAACTTCAGTGTGAAATTGAGTTCCTCTTCTCTGATACCATCTCTGATCATATCTGCAGGTGGTAATTGCTCTTTTGATAATACCAAAACTAACTACATTAAGGCTAACAGTAGGAACATGGACTACTGCAACTTATTACTAAGGTCCCAAAGTATAAAGACATCCCTTGTCCCCTTTTACTCTTCCAAATAGGATGGTTTCAAACCAGCACAGTGTCCAATTCCCTGAAGACATTATTAACTCAGGCCTGCAGTGTTAAATAAGTCAGGTACCAGATCAGACAGAATTAGATTAGACAAATTAATCAGCAGAGGATGCATTGTACATTATCCAGCTCGACCTGCCTACATTTATATTACTGTTAGAATTTAGGGACAAGTTTCAGTCTTTAATGACAAATTCACTTTTTTCTTCACATGCCAGAAGTTGGCTGGCAAACATACTGACTGTGGAACAAGTAAAATAAGATAAAAAAATTTTGCTGCACAGTATTAGCATATTAGGCTGCTTGGTAGTTTGAGATTCACAGGGCATAAAATACACTGAAATACACTTGCAAATTTGAGCTGTTTAGAACCTTGCTGCTTTATCTGCAGTTCAACTTATTTAAATTGCATATTCGCTTGTGCTACTACATTTTTGAAAAGAAATAGTCCAACATCTTCCAAGAAAGTTTTGCCTCAAACTATACTCATTTCCCACCTCTTCAGACCTGACCACTGCATTTTCCAATGGATCTAAGGCTATTCCAGATCCAAATCTTTTCATCCACCCACTAAAAATTGAATGTAAGTCTTACAAAAATAATCTTAAGTTCAATAGCACAACTAACAATGATATTTAACAGCGTGAAAAAGAGAAATGCAGCAAGATTCACAACAAGCCAAGCCCAAACCCCAAAACAATGTAAGTGCAACAGTCTCCCTCTTTCAACTCCTTTTCACACTGTCAAGTGTCATATTTGAAATACAAAAAAAGAATTGACTACATACCCATAAATTATATGGAAAATATATATATATGTTGGAATATATTCCATATAATGGAATCAGAAAATAGTTGAGGTTTGACAAGGCACCTGGAGGTCCACCCCAATCTCAGAGCAGGGACAGCTGTGATGGGACACTCAGAGTGGAGTCCTGTTGATTCTGAACATCCCCCAAGAACTCTCCCAACTGCCTCTGACCATGACCCATCACCCTGACAACAGAAGAGACCTCTCCTAGGCTTACATAGAATTTCCTAGGCTTACATAGAATTTTTAATATTTAAATATAAAATTGCCTCTTATTCTTAAACTGGATACCTGACAGAAGAGTCCTCCCTACATATACATCCATAATCAATTTAAGGTAGAAATTATAACTGTCACTGAAAAAAAAATAATCTGTTATCCTCAAAGTGAAATCTCCCTTTTTTTTTGTAGGATAGTAACAAGTTTCCGTTTTAAAAGAACAGCTGTGCAGAAGATAAATCTAGATCGTGAAGATTTCATTATTTTCTGGGAAAGAAAACGTCAAGGGAATTTTTCCCTCACTGTGAATTTTTAACATTTAAAATTTCAATATGATAAATTTCAGGATTTAAAACTAACACTCTCCAACAGAACAAACAAACAAACAAAAAATAACAGAAATGGTGTTTTACTCTTTCTCCTCACTGAAACATTTCCCTCTCTCAAAATAAAATTTCACTAAAATTCACAGGTTTTTTTCAAGTATTGAAACTTCATCAGAACTTAAACTTTAACCACATATGTTGAAAAGCAGGATTTTTCAAGCACACTCCAACTAGCAGCAAACTACATGGTAAGAAGCTGGACATCACCATGTTTTTAGCAAAAATGTCAGCACATTCAAAATTAACTTCGCTTGTACTCAGTGTCTAAATACTAGATCCTTGGTGTACTGCATGCACTGACTCAAAATCATGAATCAAAGTCTCCCTCAGAGTCAAAACAACTGTTTCTCTTGGCTAAATTCTGCAACAATTCTCACTGAAAATTTATTTTAGCTATGTTGCTTCAAACTTAAGAGGCAAAATATACGAACGTGCATTGCTATCTGTAAAGCATTGCAGAAAGGGAACAAAGAAGCCAAATCTATCTGTGTTTGGCTCTCCCTCTAGAAGCCATGGGACTTGGAAAGAAGGTCATAATACAAGGTTAAAGTTAACACATATTGATGAGAGATGCAGTATAATGTGATGCCTGCTATGGGCAGAATTACAGAAGAGCACAATTTCACCCTTGTTATTGTTTTTTGGGGAAAAAAAGACTTTCAAGTGTTGAAATTCATCAATAATCTAACCTCTACAGCTTTATTGTTCTCCCTGTCTTCCTTCTGGCTTCGGAAATCAGTGCAGAATGCTTAGCCCTGGCTCAATTTTTATTAAAGATGATAAAACAGTGCAGGGTTTGCATAGTCTCAAGAAGGCAATGACACGAGAAGCAGGATCTGTATTACAGGCATTTGTATGGATAGATTGGACCCAACAAATGAATTAGCTCAATCCAGCGCTTCACAGCTAGCACAGAATCTTGTTTTGGATTAATTTTCAGGCAGTAGAACTGTTTCACTCAGAAGATGAAGTGTTTTGGAATGAGTTTGAATGAGATAGTTAGAAACATCACATCCAATCTTTTTTTAAATCACACACATTTAAACCACCACAGCCAGAGAGCTCCGTTCAAATTCTGCTTTCGACCACACTGGAAAAAGAAAAAAAAAAAACAAGGGAAAAATACCATAAAAACCTTATCTCCTCTGTAATCTTTTGGAAACTGAATAATAATAATAATAATACTTAACAGTGATATAGCACTTTACCTCTTCAAAGCACTGCACAATCATTAACTGAAAAAAAATCATCTGACAATAACTCATCTACCTCCCATCTGCCATCAGTGCTGCACTCCAAACAAGAGCACTGCAAAGAGAGCAGTCCTTAGTGCACCCAACACCAGCTTGCTTATTTTGTTCCTCTGATTTAACCTGTACACTCCTTGTATGGGGCAAAACGTGCCTCTGGGGGCAACCCCAATGACAATAGCCCGAGTCAGACCTCAGCTGACAAACTGCTGCTGATGCCCAGGGGGATGCTGAAGGGTCAGCTCCCAGCACACTGCCTGAGGTCCACAGTCACTCTGTGACTCAGGTTCACTTACTGCAGATAGAAAATAGTGAATTTTGATATTTGAATTAATACCAAACAAAACCCCACAGAACTCCTCCGCTGCCAGCTAAACACACATTTGATGAATAACTAGGAAAGTCCTCTGTCTTTGGTGGGGGTGGGAAGGGCATGGGTTGATCTATCCAAGAATAGGACACTACTGAGCAAGTTTGATGATTCTCCTCCCCCAAAATGTGCAATTTAGAATGTTAAATGCAAGATTTCCACACAGATTGACTTCATTGCTACAGATATACCAGACAACATTAGGTGGGTTTCCATTCAATTCAGCACAAGCAGGGTGAAGCAGTAATTTATTACCAACTGGCTACTTCCAAGTCACCTTTACCATTTGTCACATATGCATCCTAAAAAATTACTGTACAGAAATGAAAACCATGACAAGCAATCCAAAGCTTTCCAGAGGTCACTTTCTGATAAATGCTCCCTGAGATAGGAGATACACACAAGAAGGGAAAGCAGTTACAGCACATTAAACAGATACACAAAAGACAGAACTTTCAGATTTACTTCTCTATCACCCCATTTATTCCTTCATCTACATCTTCTGTATAAACACTTGCAACTGTGCTGTGTATTCTGGGTATTATGAAAATAAATCCTTTATTTGCATTTTACCTTAATCTGGCTTGAGTAAAGGGGAACTTCAAGGTAACTTTGCAAAAAGGACATTTCTCCCAAAGGCAGAGCAAATCTAAAAACCAGAACACAGGGATTCCTTTACAGGTGCTTTGGCTTCTCAGCACATTCTCCAAAACAGTAAAATCATTTGTCCAGGACAGTTAGGTTGGTTTGAGAACAAACATTGCAGGATCAAAAGAAAAAATAAAAAAAAAAAATCACCCTTTAGTTACCAGGTATAATCTGTGGAACACTCCAGCTTTCTGCTGGGATACAGCAGACCTCACCTCATTTTCAGATCTATACAGCAAGAACCACCAGAGGTGTGTTATATTCATAGCAACACCAGCCACTGATGGCTTTACCAGGCAATTTTCAAATCCCATTCACTCTCAGAAATGTTTCTATTTTCAACTTATTTGCACAGTCCAACTGCATTTGGGCTTTATAGGCTGTAAATGTTAGCAAAGCTGATGACTTTAAAAGAAACCTTTAGTTGTTTCAGCAAAAACAACTTTTAGACCTATCTCAGAATAGTAAAGGCATGGAAAACATCATTGCTTTAGAGAGTAAAGCACACGGAAAGCAACTCCCCTGAGGTTCAGTATATCATACCCTCAATTCTATATTATACCCTCATTTCTTTTGGGATTTATCACATACAATCACAGACAGACAGACATGCCTTTCTTCTTTTCTATCAACCTACATTATGTTGTCTACATTATAGTTTCTACTGCAACTTGTATTCTCCTGAAAAAGGCTCTTGGCTGTGCATAAAATCACAGAAATAAAGTTATCAACATTAGAGGCACATTTACTAATTTTTTTTTTTTTTTACAAAAGGGCACAAGCTTTACAGTTTGCTTTGCCATAATTAATTTACAAAGCATTAAAGACATAAACACCATATGAATCAAAAGCTATAACAACAAGAAAAAAAGCAACAATGACAGTTTCTTTGTTCACAGGTTAAACTGTGGGGGTTTTTTAATTATTATTTACAGGACTGATTTTTTTTCCCCCCTTAATGGAACAATGTAATAAAAAAATAAAGTTAGAAAGTTGATCTCCTTCCTCTTTCTTCTCTTCAAATCTCCCTGCCTGCAATTATTTCCTTGTTCTGTTGGTAGCTCCCCCAGGGCTGCAGAACCACAAAGGAAGCCAACATGCACATTTCCATTGGGTCATAAACCCTGACTAGGTGACAGTTAACCCCAGTGGCCAGTTTGCTGAGGAAGGGTCACAATGACATTTATAATTCATGACTAGTGTGTTTGAATGCATTTCAAACATTGTTTATGCCCTGTGGCACTTTTACAGCTCTCCACAGCAAAGCTCACTTTCTCCTAAAAATACCTGCAGTTTTTACTGAGGAAAACATCTCTCCAAGGTCCCTGCATTCTTCAAGTGCCCCTGAATGGCATTTCCACAAATAATAAACTAATTTACTGTGGCAAGTCTAAGCTACCATTCTTCTGTCAACAATCAACCCTATGACTCACCTCTATTAGCACTATAAAAGGGCGATTTTGTCATTCTTTGTCATTAGACGGACTTATCCTTCAAAGATGTTTGGAGGATTTTCTTCTCTGCAAAGAGATCTTTATGAAACAAACCAAGTCATCCCATATTTGTGCACAGTATTGAGAAATGTGCACTTGCACACCCACTGCCTTGCACAGGCTGAAACACTCAGGATAACCAAGGACAACACACATAGTGTGCAGTCATGATAATGTATCTGCTACATTCCATAAATTAGTTTCCTCATGATCTTCTCCACTTAGCTCATTGATCCATGAATGCACTATTCCATTTTGGTCCTTTAATACTGCTATGTCAGCTCTAGCACTTTTTCCACTGAAAAAAAAAAAAAAGGCAACTCTAAACCATTTCAGTAAGAAATTAGATTGTTCCTGCTTGCACTGCACTTAGCAATAAGCAATTTTTATAAAAAGTGCAGCAGTGACTAGAGAGAAGGGAACAAACTAAATTCAGATTCTAATCAGATTTTTTTTTTTTTGATTGACAATTGGACTTGAATTTTGCTGAAATTTTGGAAAAAAAGAAATAAAAACTGAAAAAGTAAATATGGAAAAGACATGCTGCAGCACATCTCACCTCTCATGTGAGGCAACTGGAAACTGTGTGCTTCAGTACTTTGTGTGGTTTTGGTCGTGATGCAAGCATCACCATTTGGGGAAGTTTTTTTCTCAGTAACCATGATCCCCGTGGGAAGAAAAACTCTTTGAAAAAAAAAAAAAAATGTGATGGGGAAGAAGAGAGTTGGTCCAAATAAAGTAGTCCCAGTCCTTTTTTCTCTGCCAGCACAGCATCAGCCTGAGCTGATACCAACTGCTCTCACCTGTACAGCCCTGCAGGGCTGCCTGGGGAACTCTGTCCTCACCTGGCCTCAACAGCACCAGCCCTTTCCAACATATTGCTTGCAGCATTTTTGTTAACAGTGTTTGGAGGAACTCAGTATAGAACAGTCATCCCTAGTATTCAGCCTTTTCCCCCGGGAATGTCACTAAGGAAAATCCAGGTAAGGAAACTGGCAAGTGAAAACCTGGTTAAAAATTTAAATTCCCTGACAAACGTTCATATCTGTATATCCATTTTATTTGGCTTCAGAAAAGTACAGGTCACATTTAGAAGCAGCTTAGATGTACAGCAGCTGGAGTAAAAACTATTATTCAAGGAGTAATTAATAAAATAAACTTTTACAAACATCTGAGGCCAGATTTTGTTATGTAAATGTAACCATCCTGCATCCTCAGGCAATCAGAGAGAAATCCCCTCTAAGAGGGGGTGCTGTGGATGAAGGTCAAGAGAAAAGCATTCAAATAACATATCACATACTTATGCTGCAGAGCTGAGTAAATAACTACCTGAAGTCTTATCTTCTTGCTTATTTTCACTCATTTGTTAACAAATGAAGCAAACTTCACGTGCAGCTGCTGGTCTTTGCCAATAGCTCTCAGGAATTATGAAGTTCTTTTATGACTGTCAGTATTATTTTTGGCTGTGTGACCCAAGGCAGGAATGGATAAGGATATGTTGGGGGCAGAGGATCTTATTCACTGAGGCAAAAGACCCAATCTGGGCATCATAATGTGGAGACTGTTCAGGTGCTTTAAAGCCACATCAAACATTCCATGTGCTTTAGCAGCACACCACAAGCTCCAGCAGAGTGGTCAGCAAGACAGGAGCCCATAAATCAAATCTGTGGCCACAATATGGGGGCTGGTGGTTACAAGCACATTAAGGGAATTCAGAGATGAGATGGTAAGAAGCCAAGTCATTATAGTGACAAACAGCACCCAGATGCAGGAGCGTCTGCTCACGGAGCCGGACACCTGCCCTTGCCACAGCCACTGCTCTGAGCCCACAGGCTGCACAGCCTGACACTGGAGCAGGGCAGCTGTGCTGGCATCCTGCTGTGGTGACAGCCCATGTCCCAGTCTGCCCAGGCATAGCCCAGCTCAGCCTGGTGCCACAGGCACCCTCCAGGGCGGGACAGACCGGTCCTGTCCCCTACAGTAACTAAGGCAAGTATTATCTTACAGGATGACAGGGGAAAAAAAAAAAATGAAAAAAGTCAGTTCCCCTTCTCAATTTCCACCATCAGTTGATCAGTTATTGATTACTTGGAGCCCCAAGTTTAACCAGATTACAGCAGAGGAAAAATCCCTGCTGATAACAAATATGAAATCCAGGGACACAGAAGCAGAGTTAAGGGTGATGTGCAAGCAGCAAAGCTGAAAAGTAGCCTTTGGATGGGCTCAAGCAAAAAGCCAAGTAAAAGATAGAGTTAAAAAAGGCCATAGCCCAGATGCAGATTGCAGCACTGAGCAGACCCTGGGTGAGCACTGCCTCTGCCTGATCCCCCACGGGTCACTGCCAGAACTGCATTCCTGCAATCAACACGCATTAGGGGACAGCTTTTGGTGCACAGTTGAGCTTTAAGTTCCTAAATCTATTCAAAACCAACACTTAAAGTGGAATTGTCACGTTTTAATGGAACCAAGTTGTGCTTTCCCCCTCCCTCCCATTTCATAAGTGTCAAAACACAAACTCAGTTGGTTTACTCATTTACAATAAAGAACTTTTTGCCATTGAAACTCATTGCAGAGCTACAGTTCAAGGGTAGGTCTTCATCTATACAGTTTTGAGATCCAGAGGCAAAAAACTTCATAAGGTTTTTGTCACCATAGGGAAAAAGCTGCAAATGCTGTAAATAAAAGAAATAAAACTCTGATTACATTTCCCTAAGATTAGCAATGACAGATGCCCACATATCAGAGAAAGAAGAAGAACACAGAGCTAATCTGCAAATACAATGACTACATTTTTGATACTTAAATGTGAAGCTTAAGCTATAATGAATTAATGCACTAAATTAATTTCAGCTTGCCAGGTACACCAGAACCATTCAGTTTATTTCTAATTGCTCTATCAAAATTTTTTACTCCTAAATGAATGTAAAGATACATTATCCAGGCCTGAGCACTTTGTAGATCTGCATTTCTCAGCCACCTCAAAGAGCATTCCTCATGAATACTTCTTTATAAATCATAGTGCTTCATATAAACAAAGCCACAGAGGATTAAGTAGCATGTTAATTAATGTAATTTCTTCTTCAAAATGCTACTCTGATGATTGACTAATAAACTTAATTATTTTTAAAATCTGATTACTTTGGAAACATAGTATCAAGTAGAAATATATTCAAACAGCAAAAACTTTTGTCCCTGTAGCAAACTCTCAAAAAATTCCCATTCAACCTTAAGTCTCATTTTCTAGAGTAAATCTGCCCATTGGGCTCATGATAAAGACTAAACCTAAAATAATACTACAAATGGCTCCACTGAGCTTGCAGCAAATTATGAGTTTTACAGGTGCAAGGGGAAAGCAGGTTTTATGGTAACACTAAAATGACTGGTGCAAAGCACTATAAAGTTTGCTGCTGCTTGATAAAGAAGTGCTCCATATTTAAGAGGCAAAAAAAAGCTGTGTGCAAATCTGTATAAAATAATGGAAATGGTTTGTGTAAATAGTTGGACATACTTAGATGTGCATTTCTTAAACCTGTTACGGGCTAATAAAACCAAAAAACCTCCAAGGTCTTTCCTACTTTTGCTCTTATGCTCACAAACACAGGAGTAATATAAGACATGCAGTGCCTGTTGCCCAGTTTGAAGGCTGTAATATGGGGCTCCATCTTCAAATCTGGAAGGGAAGTGTTCCAGTTTGCCCAAAACCCTTTTACATAAGCAAAACTGAACATCTTTAATAGTCAAATGGCAATTATTCCTTAAGTAGTCCTTAAAACATTATTGACCACTACCTAGAGGATGGCTGATTAAAGTCCTTGGGAATGGACAATTTTCCATTGGTGCTTCATTTTTAAAAGCAGATTCCACACACACAGTTATAGTTCTGCAGGAGTTTGCTGGCAGCCAAAGCAAGCTGGGTCTAATTACACAATTTTGAAAGCAAGTATTTTATACTTCTGCTCTTTTAACCATTTTCTAACATGTCAACAGTTTTGCAGAAATCTGATCAGCAGACCTGCAAAGGAAATATCCTCCCTCTCTAAGAAAGATTTATGATATTGGCTTCTCATAATTCAATACACGATGAAAAACAATCCTATTAAACAAAGATTTTAATCTTTTTTCTTATTGTGATGAATTATCAATATCATGCTTTATCAATCATACAATATTATCTAAACATAAAGTAGATGAGAGCTTTTGTGTTGTGTTCAAGTTTCAGTCTTAATAAATAGCTTTTAATATATACTATAAAAAATTACTGTATGAAGAGATGCCCTTCCATTTTTTTGCATCCTATTGAAGAATAAATGTCTTGCAACTCCAGGAGTTGCTCAGTGCTAATTCAACCATTGCTAGATCCATTTGCAATAATATTATCCTTCAGACACCAGCAGTGACTACTGCCTGACAGATGTTATGCTTTCCAGTGGGCTTTTTTAGGGACTTCATGTATCTTTTAGTGCATCATCATTTAATCAAGAACAACTACAACAACAACCCAATACATTAACTAACTCTTGGATTAAGCATAATATTTCAGGCCACCTCAAACATTCATCCTATCCATGTTGCATGACCATCCACACTGTGCATGCAAAAACCAGCACTTGGTGAGTATTGTCCATTTGAACCAGCAGGTATGGCTTTTTATAAATATTTTTAAGCTTAGGTTTCACATTTTACACTTACAGTTCACTATCACTCTTCTACCAGGTTTTCTACAGCTTCTTCATTTTTAATGATAAACCAGTATTGGCAAGGTTATTCAAACAATATTCATCTTACTTAACAAGTAACTAATTTACTGAAATGATATGTTCCTATTTATCATGTATCAAAAGTTAGAGGTAAGACAAGCTCAAGAAACACAGCTGCAGAGCAGCAAACATTAAACCTTGTGGAAAGTAATAAATTAACAAAATGTGCTTTGATGTTACTTATCACAGAGCTACAGCACAGTCACTTGAAAAGTGGGAAAATATCCTGGCACTTAAACAAGTAGAGTCAAACTCATTGATTTCCAATCTCTACATTACAAGTGACAATAAAGGCAGAGTATGACACAAAAATAAGAACAAGCTCACATTCTCAGAATGAAGCTCTGCTACAACTCCGTTTTTAGCAACATACATATGCTGGGTTAAGATTCGTAGAAGATATTACAAGATAAAAATCAAGTGACTGGATGGCCAAGGTGCAAAGCCCTTGCAATACTCAGGGCTGCAAAACTGCACAAAACTGGCTGCTCTCTAACTGCAACAGTGTCATATGATACACTTCCTAGTGATTTCATTATTATCTGCTTCTGGCTTTTTGGTAGAGCTACTCTTTTTCTACTAAGAATAAAATTTGTATCAAAGGGTCTTGATTGCTTTTGGGTTTATCATTATTATTATTTTTTTTCCAAATTATTTCCATTTAATTGGACACGTTAACAAAGAATTTGCACGTATGGCTTTCTGAAGAAAGACCAGCTTAGCAGTTCATGCCACTTCCAGGAAGTGAACCAGAACTTGACTCAAGTAGCTGTCTACAGCACAGTCAAATTATCCACAATAACCTGAAGTTTCAGAACTCAAATGGTTGCAGCAATAAGAAATTCCTATCACAGGTATTTAAGTTTTCATCAAGGCAGAAATCCATGACAGTAAAGTGTTGCATTTGTGCTCCATGGCTTCTAACTTGCTGTTTGTGAGACAGACAGTTGTTTCAGCTTTATTTACATCCCTTAGTGTGGATGCTTCGAGTTGCAGCAGCATAACTTTAACTCTTGTTGCCTGGGGGAGTTATTAAACACAATAAAACAACCCGGGAAAAGTAAAGATGAACTCACTGCAACACCTTTCTGTCAACATCATGTCTCTTGGAAGAAAGTCTTTTGCTCTTTAGGATATATCTCACATTTTGTGAATGTAATTCCTGGGGATTAAAAAGAATGCTTCTATCAGGACAGCAGCAGTGCACATGGCTAAACTTACAGGACTTATCAGGCAAAGAATGGCCTGTCCACAGAAACCACCTGCGAAAGTCAAAATAAAATTAGATTATTTCTACAAAGAGAGAAGAATGGTGTTGTATTTTATGTAATGAGCATCACACCATCTCTCCCAAGTGATAAAGTGATCACAAGTCAAGCACAAAAGCAGTAAGTAAGCCACCAAGTTGAGCTATTCACTCAACTTTCCACAAGAGTTCTGACCCCAAGCATTAAAGCCATTTTGCTTACTCTTGTTATCAAACCTTGCAGCATTTAGATGCACTATATGGATAAGAAATCATACACCAATTTAATTATTTTTTTCTTTAAAAAACCCAACAGTTAAGGTTCAAAGAAAGAATTCCTTGAAAACTGTATTTTCCCAGCCCTTTGTTTGAGGCTCTGTATTCATACCTTAGCTAACACTCCTAAGACCCAAAGCAAGAAAATGATACTTGCTCAGTCACAGAGAAATCTGTTGCCATGGGAAACACTAAGATATCAACTCAGGAACTGGTAGCAGGAGTAAATGAAAATCCACTTTTCAAATATACAAAGAAAGTACAAAATCAACACGCAGGGCTATGCAACAATTGTGATTTAATCCTAATTTAGGTAAGGGTATGTGATTTTTGAGTATGGCAGCTCTGTCTGCACAACCCATATGCAGTTGGCATTTCTTTTGTTTAAACTTAATATCCTTCAGAAACCCCTCTGTTCTGCCCATCTATAGGGGGACATAAATAGACCTGCACATTCACCCCAGTGTACATTTTTCTGTAAAATGCTTTTCACATACAGGTCCAAATGGGCTCAGCAAAATACACAGGAAAATAATCACTGAGAATTAACTCAGCCTTGTACAGAATATTATGTTAAACTCCTTTTTAAGATCTGACACTTACATATTGCCTTCTAAAAAACCTGGTTTCCTCTCAGCTAGAATTCCAGTATGAACTCCCAAGCACTCACCAACTGATAACTCAATTTTAGTGATTCATAACTCACTTCAAAGTTTTGTTATACACGCTAATTTCTGCAAATCTAATTTCAACAAAGTTGTGCTGACAAAGCAGCAAAGTTAAATAATTTGTAACTTGCTAATGACAAATGAGATGAAATGCAGTGATATCAATGTAATAGCTTCATAATTTACTCAATATCCAGAGGATTAAAACTTTGTTATGAATCAATAATCCATCAGCCATGGTGGTGTGAGGCAAATCTGTTATTGGTATTTAAATTTCTACTGAAGTTTCTAAGTTGAACAAAAGCTTGGGATGTTCTGCTCAGCTTTGAAAAAAGTGCATTGATCAATGAAAAAAAATGCCCCAGCAAAGTGCTTTGGTTTAGTCTGAGTTCAGATTTTAAGGTAGCCCAGAACAAACATAAAATCTCAACAGTTAACTGCATCAAGAATCTTACTGGTGAGCATTATTGTTCAATGCTGCCATTCAGATGAGTCAAATACTCTCAGCTCATTTCAGATCAGTATGTATTTTTCTACCCCTTTACCGTTCATGTTCCTGACAGAAATTGTGCCTGAGGCTCTCCTAGACTCTTTGACAAATTAAAAATAAATAAATAAATTAAGATTAGGATACCTCGTGAAATTAAATTCCAATTACGTGCTACATTTTTCCATGTTCTTGGCTTATTGCCACTGGCACCTAAAGGTAGAGGCTCAGTAGCATTATCCTGTCACTGGCTGATGCTCAGAGCAGCAAATGGCTCACAAAACACTCAGCTGAGACTTCGTTTGCATGTTTGTTTTATAGTTTCAAGGGTCCATAGCATCATGGGCATAACTGTCTCGTTCTGTAGAGGTTGCTTATGAGAAAGTAACTTCAGATGCTAAATATTTAACTTAACACTACTAGTAATTAGACAGTAATTTAGACTCAATATTGTGGCAGAACTCCAATTTTATTCTTGAGCTCAAAGAGAAAATGCAAGCACTGTGCTGAGACCCTCACCCACTCTAATTTAATGGTCAGAGAACAAATCTTTAGGTTCCTTATTCACCCACAGGCTCCAAAGCATGTTTAGACCAACCACCCCCCAATTAGTAAGATAGCCAAGAGTGTCAAGATTAGTTATACCTTTCCCTCTCAGGAAAGGTAGACCCTGCAAGACAGATTGTCACAGGAACAAATTTACAGTCTGGACTGCTTTGATTTCTACTTGTTTGCAGAAGTCTCCAAGTGTTACATTGTCCCTAAACTGAATCACTCCCCTGGGAGGAGCAAAATCACCGTAGCACAAGCACTGAAGTTGCCTCATCTTGGAATAAAGAACATGCATTGAGGGGTTGCCCTCAGCAAAAGTGACAGTAAGTGTGCAAAAGTCTTTGAGCATCCTGTCTAATAAACACATTTCCAGGTTTTCCCTGTAATGGGATGCTGGCTGGTAACTGAAAAGCTTTGCTTGCAGCTTGCATTTCAAGACATGTCCAAATAATCTGCTTGACAGATAATGAAACTTTGCGCAATTACCTTTAGCTGGAAGCAGAGTTCTTCAAATATCATTTTCACATTGATTTGCGACGAAATTAATTATGTTTTCCTGCAAGCTGGAACCCACAGCTAAAACTAGAGTCTAATCAAACCAACTGGGACTAAGACAGCAGTAAAAGAACCCTTAAAACACAGAACAGAAAAAAATGATTCTTGATCTTTTACAGAGTGACTTGGCTCCCTGTAGGGGGATAAGGGTTAAATCTCATCACAAACAGCCAGAAGCCCTTGCAGTCCACTAACAAGGGCGGGGGATTACCAGGAGCTCCACATCTGTTATTGACAATGCTGATGAGCCTAATTGGCAACATGCAGCTGATCCCCCCGGAGCGGCAGGGGAGAGAAACAAATAAAGAGCACAAAGGTGGATAAGACAGCTTGAGCAATGCACTTCCCAGAGCGACTCTGGATAACCTGCTCCTGCACACTGCAGCTCGCCAGCCCCTCTAGCAGAGACACTACTCGAGGTTGGGGGGCCCCTGCAGGCTCAGCACGGGTGCAGCTGTGGAGTTCTGACAGACACAAACAATCAACATGACAGCAAGACCTGTCCAAGAAGGCCACGACTTTCTGGTAGATCACACATACCCCACCTGCCTCCCACAAAATAATTACTAAAGAATTACAGTTCTCAGCAAAACCCTGGAGTCTGTGACTCCACTTTTTGTAGTAAAGGTATTATTACAGTATTTGTTTGAACATAAAAACAAAGTCACCTGGATTTTACTAGTTGAATTTCTGATCTCTTATGATTATGTTCTAACAGTTACACTGTTCTAACAGTTACAAAGCACGATATTCTTGTTCATTACCCCGCCCAGCATGACTTGATTTTGAACAGGGATCACTCTCTGCAGTTCAATGGCCAAGATGTGACAGCATTATAGCAGCTGTCTCAAGAGTTAGGAGAAAATAAAAACAATGTCATCAGGCCTAATGTCATAAGATCAAGTACAGCCCACGTTCCCTAAGTGACTTTTAACCTTTTATTATCACTTGCAAAATACTAGTTGGTGTCCAAGGGATTTTATTAAAAGAGCTTCTCCTTGCAAACACACTAACCTACACAACTGGATGCCCTTCTTTCAAACCTCTTTTCCCCAGTAAGATCCCAGCTGCCAAGGCTCATGAAGCACTCTTATTTAAAATATGATTAGAATGCTGATGTCACCACATGCCAGAAATATGCCAAAAGGAGAGCCAAAGTGTGTAATTAGTGAGCAACTGCAGCTACAGAGAGCCTTCAGAGAAAGCAAAGTCAGGTGGAAAGTGTGAGTCCACCCTGAGTACAGCTCCCTCTTACACTCTCAGACTGGCTCTGGCCACCAGTGACACCCACACTGACCTCAGTTTCCTAATTAGTTGTAATGTGTTTGAAAGTCATTGGAAAGACTCTCTGGAGATGTTTTTTTTTAGGGTTTAAGCTTTTCATTAGTTGGTGAGATCAATACATTCTTTCTGTACTAACAGAATATCAAAGAAACAAATCAGGACAAACCAAACCAGCTTTTCACCCTTCTCAGACTTTCCCAGCCTTGACATGTACCAATTTATACCTACACTGCAAGAGATTGTCATTTAATTTACTCCCCTTTTGACTAAAGGTAGCCATTAGAAAGAACAGTCAGCAGTTTGGTATCATAACCCACCTTAATATTGACAACTCTAAAAGTCTATCCAAACACTATTACAGACAGTTGGGCCCAGACATCCACCTCAGTTGAAGTCACAAAGTGTGCAGCAAGAGTAGGATGATTCATCTTGCATCAGCAATCAATGAAATCTTCAAGCAACGATCCTGTTTTGTGTTAACATGAAATCTCAAGATGCTGCCTCGTTAGAAATTACAAAGACATCCACATTAGGAAAGACAGGAGTATTAAACATGCCTTTCTCCAAGGGCTATCAAGAGCTAACAAGAAAATGATTCAAAAAGGCTCTGTGATGGAAAATGCGCTCTGGTAGATCCTTCAGTGCTTTCACAGCCTTTTTTTATGCACACGCTTCTCTCATTCTGAAGTTTATTCACAAATTTTGTGAGTTCATAACTAATATCCTTCCAGGTGGCATTTGTCAACACATCCCAGAGTGATGAACTGCTCTGAGCTCTGCTTCACCATTTGGGATTCTGAATGCCCCATCCCAAACACCTCAAAAATCCCCAGATCAAACTAAAAGCATTAGCTGCATATAAAGTAATTTCCTTTCAATTCATATGGAAATTAATTAGTTATTTTTGTGAAAAAAAATGTGAAATTATTTGTGCTTTATGTTCAGATAGTAGCCAGACTTAAAAGGGCATTTGGAAAAGGAGCCTTGGCTGAAAAGCTGCCTGCAAGCTTTGCCCTGGCACCCACATGAGCCTGGGGTCCAACAGCATGAGCTCCTCAGACATCACCTGGGGGTTTGCATGCATGTAAAATCCACAGGCCACTTAGGTCCCTCTCCAGGTGCATGAGTAAAATTTCAAAGCAGGACAGATCCATTCAGCAGTCAAACCTTCAGTTTGGACAGGCTTCTCTGCTTCCAGAAGGCAGCTCTCTCATTCTGCTTATTCTCACATGCCTCTAATAGAATTCCTTGCCATTTCACATGCATTACAATAGATTTGTTTTACATGACCAGGAAACAAGTTTTTAAACATGTGCTATGCATTAAATATCACACATATTCAGCAAGGAAAGAAAAACATTTCTGGAGTAATTTTACAGACTCTGGTTTCTAATAAATTTTCACAGCAACCCTAAACTGCATTAGCAAGTCCCAGTTTATTGTCAAGCTTGTGCACAACATCCCTCAGTGACATGTCAAATCTTTACTGAGGCAGCTGAACTCCTAAAGCTGTCCTCATTGGCAGCAAACTTGTCAGATTAAATTGCCACCTCTTGTCAGGTAAAGATGTACGATCCGATATCCCTCTGTTGCTGATGACACAAACTGTCCTTTCACTTTGAATGCATTATGAATCTCCAGTGTTTCTTACTATGGGAAAAGATGTATCTCATGGGGACAGAGGAAATATTGCTTGCTGAGCACTTTAAACATGGTTTATTATAAATATAGACCAAGGAATACAAGACCCACAAGTGTTTTCAGTTGTTGTGTTTAGTTTTCACTCTGTGTCAGGGTATTTGCTTATCTGTCTAGGGAACCAAAAAGTAAAAACATTTTCATTATCTTGTCTCTTAAGTGCTGTGTCCATAATGTTGCCCAAATATTTATTTACTATTTCCAAATGTTCTTAAAGAGATTGAGTAGGGAGGATGGACCAGATGACCCGCTTTGGTGCCTTCCAGCCTTACCCATCCTGTGATTTCTGTGTATTATTGCTCCTCTTTACAAGGCCTTTGAAGCAGAGTTTTGCAAGAAAGAATCACCTGTCACAACACGTGCGTTATTAGATGGCACATAGATAATGGAATAGATCATTGAATGGAACAGAATTTGGCTTTGTGTCATGCCTTTTACAATCACAGCATGGCAATCTGTTTCCCATTAACCAAGACAATCAGACAAACCAGTTCAGCTGCCAGCAAGCCCACCACCTCTGTGATCAGTGGCAGTGCAGGCACGTGGAAGGCACCACAAACTGCTGGGCAGAGCATTTCAAAGCCCCTGGGCAGTCGGTGGAAACTTGAGGGCAAAACATAAGTCCTCCGGGATGATGGTGAGAACTGTCCCAGGGAGGCATTTACTGAGCTAGGAAGCAACCAGCATGAAGTCAGGAATGCAGAAATCAGCTGAGGCAGCTACACAACCAGCCATCAGATGCCACAGTACCAACCCAGCCACTGACAGTTCCACAGCATCTCTCTGTACTCGAAGCCCTGAGTGATGGCCAGAAGCTCAGCACTTGCAGTGTAGAAGTGACTCTAATAGCCCAACACAGGACTTGAACCTTGAGGGGAGTAAGTTTTTGGGTCCTAGATCACACCCAAGACTTGAGGAACAGAAAGGAGCAGACCACCCTAAATTTTTGTGGCATTGACACTGAATTATTGCTTCCATCAGCATTTTTCAAACAATTACAGTGCAAATCCTACTGCTGGCTTCCTTACTCAGAACATAACCACACAACTCTGACACACAGGATACTCTAAACAGCCTCCCTAAATTTGGAGGGGAAATAAAACCAAATATTAACAATTTATTTCTGACACACTTGCGCAGCAAAGTTTTGTTGGACTCCTTTACAAACTGCATTTTCACATTTAAGCTTAAACAAGTTTTGCATTTCCACTTTTCATCCTGCAAATCATCCCAAAACACAGAGTATTAGAAATGCAAAACAAGTTTCAGATAATTTTTTTCTTTCTTGAAAGAACAAAGCAACCATGTCTCTTAACTACTAGGGGGAGTACTAAATTCTCACCTCTTTACAATTTTTTGGTCAGGAACAGGAAGTTACAGGAAATGCAACTTAAGGCTTTTTAGGCCAGAGAAACAGAACTTTAGTGCTACCTCAAAGACACAATTCTGTTGAGCTGCGCTGGTAGAGTTTGAAAAGTTGATTCACCAGAAATTCCTAATAGCAGGCAGAAAGTTTTCCAAAGTCCTCTGAAGCACTAGTGCTGATTAGTACTTTATTTCCTCACCTGCTTGCAGGAACACAGATTGCTTACTCTGGGCTCATCACAGACCGAAATGGCTCCAAGCAGTGCCTGGGAGCATAATTAAAAAAACCTGTGCCCCAGAGAAAGCTGCTGAGAAGCCTGAGCTCACTCAGAAACACATTCACAGCTTTCCCAACTGACAGCAAGAGAGGAGCTGCACAGCAAGTTCAACAGACATCACATTTAAGGGGATGCTGAAAATTTTCTGGGATTTTACAAAATTTTGCATGCTTCTCCAGGGCAGTTGAATGGAAGTTCAAAATGCCAAAAATCAGCACAGAATAGCTAAGAATTTAAAAACATATCAAGCAGGTAGGGTTTGGTACAAAAATGTATCAAAGTAGGTGTCAAGCACTGATATTTTTTTGGAAATTGTAGTTTTGGTGAATTAAAATAATTCCAATTTATACTTTCAGTGAAGAAATTATGACACAATACTCAAAAGGGGATACTTTTTAACCCACTTTTATGTCTCACATAAAATAGACTCTTCCCACTAACCAGTACTATGATCCTAGACCCCAATTTAGATGATTTCATTATCATTTTAAAAGAAGAAAGATATATTAGGAAAATGAAGCTATAGACTAATGTTACCTTATTAAAATCCTATTTACATAGAATTAACATAAATACAAGTTGGTAAACCATATGCCATCACATCTGTTCCTCTGTGTATTAATAAGACTGTCCCCTATAGGGCTCTCAAATTAATATGTATTAGACTACAGTGCAAAGTATTTAGATTCTCTTGACAATATAATTTGTAGGTAGATTATCTGTAGATTTCTAGCTTGGAATTATTGCTGTTACACTACACCTCAGCTGTTTCTTCTAGTGTGATTAAAGTAAAACATTTGGCTCTTCTTGTATTAAAACTTTATGGAATTATGTCAATTTTCAAATGCTCAGCTCCTTACATTTCAAGTATTTTCAGTCTGAAAGTGTCAGAATATGCAGTTCTTTACCAACCACAGCACTGTTTAGGAGCTTTGTTTTCCAACTTCCTGGACACTTAATATATGCCAAACACTCAGAAGTCTTTACTAATTAGGTTAAGAAAAAACTCAGATAAACAAAAGAACTTTGAAGCTTAAGAGATACATATTCCATTTCAGACACCAAACATTCTATAAATACATGTTTGCATCTTCCTATGAAACCAACAGATGCCTCCCTGTACTGAATAAAGCAAGTGTTTTTATTTGCTCTTGAAGATTATGAAGAATATTTTGGGAGATCAATAAAGTGTTTTATGCCCTACTGTTTTTATACTTACATTTACTTCTTTTCTTTGCATACACTGTGTGACTGAAAAAATATCCACAAACGCCCTCATTTTTTTCAGCTCAGCTACAGGGTTTGGTAACTAAAAAGGTTTAAAAACTAAATGCTGAAATAAGAAATTACATATAATTCATCTTTAAAACTATTAAAGCCTCTTCTTCATAGGGGAGAGACTGCCCTCAAGGGCTCCCTATCAAAGGCTGCTCTCAGAATATCACTGTAAAATGCTTCCCCTGTTTTAAAGGGTAATAAAAGAAGAAAAAAAGCTGTATGTTGGGAAGTCATTTAAAGAGCTAGACAAACCCAGAGGTAGGTACAACACCTCTGAGTCTGTTAGCAGTATCCACACCACAAGGTCAATACACTGCACTATCATCCCTCGTCTTTGCCAAGATATCAGCACCCAGTCAAGGCAAGTTACCTCATGGCTGCCTCATGTGCCCCTTTGTGGTTTGCTCCTACCATACTTTCCAACTTCAAGATAACTATTTTGTTGTTTCTCCTTAAGTAACTCACCAAACAAACCAGGCACTACCTGGTTTATTAAAACTCACCTGGTTAGGCAGACCTGCAGCCAAAAGGCTGTTGATAATCCCCATCTCCCACAGCCTCTCTGCACCTCAGCCATGGGGCAGAGACCACCCTCCAACATATCTCAAACAGCAGGTAGTTCCCTCATAACCTTGAAACAGCTTATTAAAAGCCAAAACAGCATAGGAAAATGCCAACTCATCGACTGAGAGTAGCTTTTAGACCAAGCCAAATACAAACAAATCAACTAAGATCATCCAGGTGCCATTTTTACCTTTTTCTGAGCCAGGGGGTCCTAAGAAATTCTTTTCCCAGAAGCAGCTCCAGCACTCCCATGTTTTCCCAGGCTATTCCTCACAACTCAGCAGTGGCTGACAGACCCAAGCTGTGGACCCAAGGAACCGCTGCAGGGGCCAGGAGAGAGGGGGTTCGTGGGGCAGGGACAGACCCCACACTGCCTCGTGCTGCCCTCACCTTCCATGGAAGACTGGCAAACTGAGCCCCAACTAATCCCTCTCACCTGAAGACAAGAACATGTTTATTAACTCTCCACCCAGCTGGTTGTGTAAAGAACTGCTCAGCCTAACTCTGGACACCTGTTAGCCCATGCCAACAAACCCTGCTCCAATTGCACCTCCCCTCGGACACCTGGGGCTTGTTTGTTTTCCACTCCAAGGGAGAGCTGCTTTACTTTGCTCTTGTGGTCTCTCAAGCACTGCAACAAAATGTTGATGGAAATTTCTTCTCTGTGAATAATTTTACGGTGGAGCTTCAGAACTTTTGAGAACAAGCATATAATCATAAATCAGAATTACATTTCATTGCTGGGCTACATTAGGGTTTAGATTTCTATAATATTTTCCTAAGAAATGATCCTAGAGGCTTAAAGACCCTCAGGGTTTTTTTTGGATAACTGAAATGCTCCTCATCAAGACCCACAGTTCTTATATTCTGCCCACAATGCTGTATGGGTGCTCTCTCTGTTCACAGCTGGGGAAACCAAGGCTCAGGCACTCCCAGTCAGGAAGAGCCCCCTCATCCTCAGCAGGGAACCCTGGGACACACTGCCTTCCTGACCACCCACCACACAGGCTGCTGAACATCCTGGGAAAATTTTAAGAAAGCTAGTGATAAACTCAGAAGTACAGAAGCGTTTACATCGTTTTTATCTTTATACACTGGGACCAACTTTTGCTCTCCCACATCTCACAGCTGAGTTTATATGACTGCCTCAGTGCCCCAAGACTAACTGCATGACAGGTGCAACTTATGAATAGATCCTGCCCTAATGCTCTTGAATACTGAAAAGTACATCTGAGTTTTCAAGAAATGTAAAGAAAACAAACTGTGTAGAAAATATTACTAAAGGATTGCTCTTACTGCATTGGTTTACTTTCACAATTCTGGGGCCCGGCTCATTATGTTTGAATTGTCAGCTTCTGCTAACACAGGAAAGGATCCAACATGGCATTCTTATTGTATCCACAGAAAAAGGAGAAACATTAATGGAATAGTCTTTCTCTCAGTGCATTTTTTTCCTGCAGTTGTGCTCTGTGCAGCAAACCAGGCACCTGCTTGGGAGCCAAGGGGCAGCAAAGGCCAAGCCCAGCCTGCTCTGCTCCAGCTGCATCACAGGAGGTCCATAACTCGTCATAAGTCCCAGCAGACACAGCAAGTGTGATTCCAGGGGTTGGGCCCAAACTGCACCTTTTCTGGGATCAGAGAAGCTTTAACACCAGAGGAAGAAACATAAAACTGAGTGGTCCTCAGCTTGTTCCACACTGGTCTTCTTCTCCAAGTTTAAATCCATGTTACTTTTATTTTCAGGCTTACACGGTCTTCTGCCTGGCACTCCAGGAAAAGATGCAACGATGCACTGCAGGAGACAGTGAGGAACGTGCCATCTCCTGGAATGAAAAACAGCCTTAAGAATAACAGATCATCATCAGTTTTCACTGGGTTTAGGTAACAGAGCAGGAATTGCAATATTCAAAAAGCAAATCAGTTGAGCGGCATGAGGATGGAAACCATGCAGGCAGGATTGTAACTGATTTTTAAATCTGACCTGCATCTACTGGGTTATTCTGCTTTATTATGTACATTTGTAAGGCTGCATTATGGATCAGATTGCTGCATAAGGTATTAGAGAAATATGTGAGCTCTACACCTTCCTCTATGCAATTTCATCATGCCTGCAAAATTTCCTTCAGTTTTGCATATTCATTAATTGCTTGAGTTTTCACGGTCTTAAGTTCTGAAGTGTTTCATTAATTTCCAACCTAGACACAAATATAATGATTTTTCCAGCCAGAGACAAATAGATTGGATCAAGAGTAATCCTATTGAGCTCTGAGGTTCAAAGTAGTGATCACAAAGGGTCTCTCTGTTATAGACCAGTGACCCTTTTGAACAGTATCCACATATAATTAATATAAGCCTGTCTTAATAAACCATATGCTCACTCAGCTGTTCTTTGCTATATTAATAACAAGGCTGTCCCCTAAGGGACTCCAAAATTAATGTATATTAGACATATGTATCCTAATAACCAGAAGGTAACACAGTTGTACTTGTCTTACTTTAGATAAGTATTTAATACAGCATTATTTTAATGACTTTAACAAAACATATGTGCCTGTTGGCTCAAAAATGCAGTTTATGAGATTGAAGATAAGCTGAATATTGGGATAACAAACCTCACAAATGCCGTTCTTTCCCATAATATATTAATAACAAATAGGATTGATGAAAATATGTGTCTAATACCCTTTTTAAAAAAAGGGAAAGTGACTAAAAGGCAAAGTGCAACATAAGAAAACCTCTGAATAGATCATATCATTTCAGGTCTCATTTGTGGTTGCTCACTACCTTATGACACAGACTATAACTGAGTATTGCTCTTCACAGTATTAAAGTAGGCAAACCTATTTAAATAAAATAATCACTGTTATCTCACACAAAGGTTCAGCTGATTGGAGTGATCTGAAATTTCCAACTACATTTTTTTCCTATCTGTTTTATCACAAGCAATTTATTTTGTAATATCCTAGCTCCCCCACACTTCGGAAAGAATAAGTGGCAAAATAAAATTCTGGTCAAAATCCAAGAGTGAGAAAAGATGTCTCTGAGTAGAAAATAGACAAATGTTAACTGGAGTAAAAATTTCTTCCAGTGTCTCTCACTTTCCAAAGGAAAAGGAAAAGGAAAGCCTGATCACTGAATTTTTTCTTATCTAGGATTGTTCTCACAGAAAGCTTTGACAGAGAGCAGGCTGATCCTGGTGTGATTTATTAAAATCTGAATATGTCTTTGTGGAATGGGAAAGAGGCCTGATGGCATCACAGGAGGGCCATGAAGATGCTCAGAGGGTTGGAGCACCTCCTATGAAGAAAGGTTGACACAGTTGGGGTTGTTCAGGCTGGAGAAGGTTCTGTGGAGAGCTCAGAGCCCCTTCAGTGCCTAAAGGGGCTCCAAGAGAGATGAAGAGGAACTTCGGACAAGGGTTTGGAGTGATAGGACAAGGGGGAATGGCTTCACTCTGACCTAGGGTAGGGTTTAATTAGATATTAGGAAGAAACTCTTAAATGTGAGGGTGGTGAGGCACTCAAACAGGTTGCCCAGAAAAGTTGTGGATGCCTCATCTTTGGAGGTGTTCAAAGCCAAGTTGGATTGCACTCTGAGGGTATTATGGTTTTTTGGTGTTTGGTTTGGTGGGTTTTTTTTGGGAGGGGAGAATAAAAAGAAAAAAAAAAGATTTTCTCCATGTGTCCCCACAGGACAGGAAACTGAGGAAAGCATTCCTCAGTGTCAGGTTTTTTTCTTACTGGTCAAAAAGGATGGAAAAAAAGGTCTTTGCCTTTTTATTTGTAAAACTTTGTTACTGATTGCTACCTGTACACCTTGTCCTTCCTTCAACAGAGATCTTCTATGTGGCCATGATAAGCTCCCATATCTTGTATACAATACACCTGGATGAATAATTCATGAATAACTTTTCTTTATACTATTTTCAATGACTGCCTTTTCTCCCCTTCTATGTGCATTTTCACCCTGTGCCACTTTTAAATACAGATAGAAGAGTCACTCTTTTCTGGGGGGAAGGGGGGCGGGGGGGCTCTGCTGTGGTGTGTAATGACCATAGGTGCCAAAATAATACACTTATGTGAGATGAAACTTGCAATTATCATTCTACCCCTTATATAGCTCTGGATAATCCGTTAGAGTTCCCAGAAAAGCTCCAAGTTCCAGTTTTCTGAGCAGATGTGATCCCCACCTCACAAGATCCACTGACAGTTAACAATACACTTGTCATTTAGAGTCGGATAAAAAGCAGCTGTTCTTTAAGCTTTCATTTCAAAAAAGTCATACTGTTCTGCAACAAATGGTAATTAACTGCTAAAAGGGGAATACTGAGAGCAGTTCTCCAGATAAAATGCTTTTGTTTATCATTAATTTATAACAATGCATCACAAACTTGAGAAGTAGATGCAAGAGTCACAGAATAATGAAGCCTGAATATTTTGATCAAAACAACTACAGCAGGTTAAACATCTCCACTGGGCTAAGGTAGCTGAATTGAAATGTCTGGTCTCAATTGCTTGTTGCTGTGTTGTGCTTTCACCAGCTGACATGAGGAAACTTCTTTTCCTGACAAAAGACAAAACATTTCTGCCAGCTGAGGTGACATTGTGCTCATTCAATAATGATACAAGGCCCTGAGGTTCTTCAGCAAGAAAGATAACAAAGAGAATCCTCATTAACTAACTGCAGAAGAATGAAGGTCAACCCACAGAGAGAATTTCATGCTTACATGTCACTTAGAACATTTGTTCTTCATTAATTCTTTAAACCCAAGCTGGGATATCATCTAGCAGCATTTTAATACCCTGTACTCCATCAGAAATAACTCTTAGGATGTGGGTTTCTTTGCACTATGCTTAGGAGGCTTTATTTATAAGCACTTGACTTCACATCTTTGGGCAATAATAATGTTTTAGGATTGTTACAAGACTGGATGTAATACAGGTAGTAACAGCTTGGGTATTTCAAGATGAAATAAATGAGGACTGACATAATATATTCCAAAAAGTTCACTATATGGACATATAAAAATATCACCACTATTTTTTACGTTTGTGGGCTACTTTTTTATTGTTGTATTTTTAAGTTCTTTCTGGTGAATCAAAACACCTTATTTCTGTCAAGAGTATACTCCTCACAGACTGGTAGAATTATATGTGAGATACCTGTATTTTCAAATAGTCATTAGCAAATATTAATAGCAATAGCAGAGCAGAAGCATTCATCATTGTTTCTTATGACAATTAAAAAAATGTATTCTGTGTAAAGTTTCAAAAAAAATTCATGATTCCTTAATTGTCACATTTTTTGATCAAGTGTTCATACTGGCCACATTCAGAACATTTTATACCATTTTTTTTCATTAGCCTTAATGCTTGTACTTGCTCAGTTTCTCACTTGAAAACAGGTAATACAAATATTTTCAAAATATACTAACCTCTGTCAGATTTTATTTCCTCCACCCAGATCAAGATGATATATGGATCATTCAGTACTTAAACCAGAAGCCATTACTCAGAAAACACTTAATTATGAGAGTTAAGTGAGCCTCATATTTTCAAATTGGATAAGCTTGGATTTGGTTTTTATTTTCTATATCAATATGCTTCTTTAATGCTGGGCAGAATGCCTTCCCCCACTCCACACTAGTTTACTGAAGCTTGAAAATATGACTCCTTTTGAGACATACATGGCTATGGCTAACTCATTTCCAACTCTTTTTCATTTTCTTTTAATTGACATCACATATTCATAGCATTTTCATAGTAACATAGTATTTGTGAGGGGCTTCTTTGGCCACAGACACATAAACAGGTTAATACATAATAGAGGTCAGTAAGCCTTAAAATTTTCTAAGATCGGCACTTTTACCCCGATGATTCCAGGTACATTTGTCATGGTTTCAGATACCTGTATTTCAAGGTACAGCTTATTCATTTTAAAGATATTAAAATCCATCATTTGGTCTACCACAATGTCACTTGCTCCAAGTATTTATATGTGTATTTAAAATGAACATTACAGATGCTACTATAAATATTTAGGTCTATTTATATCTTGAGAGTTTTGGACCTGTACTGTGTAATTGACTGCTAAAAAGATGATAGCCACACCTTTGTTTTCATAGGCTTTACCAAAACAAACCCATCCATATGTGGGTTATTTATATACGTGGGTTATTTCATCTTGTGAAATAATCTTCCACATTTTCCTCTTCCTGTGATGGCCATGAAAAAATCCCCCCAGCCAATAATCTTCTGGTTCCACATGTTTATTATTCCTAAATACAGCTCAGTTCTCATAGAAGTAAGAACACATAAAGCACAATGTGTATGTGTATATGTGTGTATATATATACTTAGATCTTTAATGGATACCTTTTGAAGATTTAGTTCTGCTTCCTATGATTAGAGTTTGAGGGCATTCTGCATGAAAGAGGATGTTAAATGTGAAACTTGGGAAGACTTCCTGCAGTGTGTGAGCATGAGCAGAGACCTTCATCTGGCCCTACCCAAAATGCCAGAAGATTCCACCAATACAGCAACACTGCCAAAACCATAGGATCAACACATTAGTCAAGCAGTGCTTGACTGAGCTGAAGCCGCTGAGGAATTCCCAAGCTGTCCATGCCATCAATCCTGGTAACCTCCACACACAAGAGAGAAACATCCTAAACCTTTGTAGCTCCTTGTAATTTTGGCCTCTCTCTATGCCACATGACTATTCTGATTTTAGCTTTATTTTAATTTACGTGTTGCAATTGGAAGTATCAGAGACATCAGGGAGATTTTGGGAGAGGAAACTGCCAGATTGTTACTGCTTCAAATGGCAAGGCTTATTGCTGTATCAAGTTTGTTCTAAAGAAGTCTGTTGTAACCCCACAGTATCTCATATTTGGGTTGTATTGCTCTTCTCTGGGTTCTTGTTAGAAAAATAAAAGAGAAAAAAAAGATGATGGAGGGGTCACCGAATATTCTTTTACTGTTTCTTCCAGATCCTCAGTGAGTTATCTTAAATCTCCCTTTTAACCAATGCCAAACTGATATCAATATATTATTTTATGGACACTGTGCAAACAGAGAAGCACTCTTGTCTCTCAGCAGACTTTTGTTTATGTGTTTCAGGTTTAATCTGCGGGTGACATTAGATTCCTAGACCAGCACAGAACCCCAGTGCTGTCTGCACAAATGTCAGAAGGCAGCCTGTGTCAGGGAAATTTGATCAGCACGCTGTCTAACCTAACTTTGAGACAGAAATATATGATTCTTTGCCTAGATCTTCAAATTAGAATCTGGTAATAGTTAATGTTACAATAGGAAAGCGGGGAAAGAAAATTTTAAACCACCAAAACAGTAAGGCACCTGAAACAACACAGCCTCAAATTTAACTCTGTTGTTGTAATCCAAAAGAATAGTGAAGCAAAGTGTCTATTTGTGTCCTGGATCACAAAGCAGGCTGTAGCCCTGAGTGGGTTTATCTAGCTGGCTTTTAAACTGTTTCCATCCAACCTTGTCCACTACAAAATCCTTGGTTCAATACCCTTGTTTCTGCTGTCAGGCAACGCTGCGAACATGACGTTTTTTCTACACTCCCGTGCACCCGCAGAGTTCTGATGTCTGTTCCTCAGACAGCCCAGCAGACAATTGCTCTTCTCTTTCACATGTTCTTTCTATTAGGAAGGCAGCAAATTATAAGCTATTCTCTCCCTCCCGAAACTTGTCCTGATTGGCTTGAAAGGAGATCCCAGAGCCCACCTGCCACATCTGCTGCACAACAAGGCACCTGACACAGGCTTCAAAAGAACCTGTGTTTTCCATTTCCTAAACACCAAGTGCTACATCAGTTCTACCTCTGCCTTCTCCTCTGCTGCTGCCTGTGCTCTTCATGGCTGGGGCAGCCTTGCTTCTGACAGGAGCCATTTCAGATTTAATGGCTACGGGACTCTCTTACAGACCATGACACAGAGCTGGTTGTTATTCCATCCTACTGTGCTGGGGTATGCTGGGTAAATCAAGAAGCATAAATGGTAGAATAAAATGACCCCTACACTTAGGTAGTATGTCCATCTTAGCTGGCTATTATACATTCCTCGAGTCGTAATAAAACTGATATATACAAATACTTCTCATGTATGTACTAAATTTAAAAAAAGAGAACTGCAACAGTGTTTGGGATTTAGAAAATGACCCATTCTGTTCCAGCTTTCTAAATTTATCCAGTCTAACGTTGATCAGTGAAATGGCTTTACAAAGGGGAAGTTCCTTACCTAGTAGGTAGATGAAACACAGACAGTTGTCTGCAGCACAGATACAGAGGCTTTCTCAATTTCTTCTCTTGTGCTTGCACGGTTTAGAGCACAGGATTTGGTTCCCCCTCTTCTCTGCTGAACAATTATGAAGTAATGTCTGGTCTACTTAGCAAATGGTGCAATTTCCTCTTTCATTTTTATTCATTTATTTATTTTATAATGAAGAGAGAGCTCTCAGAGTGAATGAGCAATTACCCAGCACATTCCTCTGGGATCTCTCGGAAAGTAAGGAACAGAAGCACTCGAACATGATTCCAATCCACCTTTGCCATCATCCAGTGGCAGAGTCAATTTGAAAAGCTGCTGACATATCCAGAGGTCTCCCAGGCACTCACGTAAGTTAAGTATGTTAATGCTTTCCTAATCAAAGCAAAAGCTACAAAGTTCCTATTGAACATTCCTGGTAATTACTAACAGATTAAAAATGCCTGTGAGAAGTTCATAGTCCATCCCCTAAAGTTTACCCAGAAATAACACTTTCAAAAATTACCTGAATATCCTGAAATTTTTGTGATAAGGTGGCTGAACTGAACTGTGAAAATGACAAATTTTAATGTACCTTGGACCAGTTTTCCACCAATGTCAGATGAAGTGGATGGGTTGGAATCACTCAATCAGAATTTAAATGAAAGCAAGCAAAGTGGGAGGTTTTTGATTTTGGTTTTTCGGGGTTTTTTTAGGGATACTGAAACATTATATTATAAAAGTAAGAGATACAAAATAATACTCATTCAGTTTCAAGAAGGTATACAGGTTAACTCTGAACCAACAATTTTTTGAATTCCATCCTACTACTGCACACCCACTGCAAAACACAAACCTTTCAGTAGTGAAAAATTACCTCTTCTCTTCTCTGATAAAAATGTTAGTGGAAATAACATTCCTTTGTTATTTTCTTAGATAATAATTGATATCAACTAAGTAAAGCATAATCCAAAAAAAATCTTCTTAAAACATCACAGCATTTAATGTTACATTGCAATATGGAAGCATGCACTGCATGGAGGTTACATACCACATTAAGAAAAGTGAATATTTCTTTAATATACTAAGTCTAGTTCTCAATTATTTTCCCCTTTGGATAAAACTATGCAAAGGAGGTTTGAAACAGTGCCATCCAAATCTGCCACAGTTTACAACTTCCTGTGAGTGGCTGAAGAAGATATAAGATAGTAGAGTATCAGTTCTACTTCAAATACATTTAAATAGACTGGAGGAATAAATTCAAAGCTTTAGAAAATCCTAATCAACATGAGACTTTTTATACAAGTACTACGATCATGCATTGTAGGGAAAACAGATTTTTTTCTCTTCCATCAATCTAAGTCTATTTATTTAGAAATTACTAGGTTATTAGAACTGCTATCTTGTCTCTTGTATTTAATTTTCAATCTGTATTACATTTAGATATCCTTGTGACAGAGAAAGAGGCGGATGGTTCCACTTCTGCAGCTTCCAGTTCTGCAAAATGAATCTCAGTGTGAAAAATTAAGATTAATGGGCTTCATAATCATTTTGTTCTGCTAAAGCCAATTTGAATAAAAGGGAAAAAGAGTTCGGATATGAAAACATCTTTGATATCTTTGAATAAAAATAAGCATTGTACATAGTGTTGAGCTCCTGCACAAATTGCCATTTTATTTTCTCCCATGCCTGTGTGAAGCACCATTACCACACGTACAAGGGATTTCACAACGTTCTCGTTCAACCTGTGATGTGCAGGAAATGGTCTAGGAGGACATGAAGTGCAGAGTAGCTGACTGTCACTTTGGACATGTGATTTTAAGGATTCCACGTACACGCTGATTTTTCAACAGCTAATTTACCACCCTGCTGTAACTGAAGGGTAGAAGGGTTCACCTGGAGATAGAGGTCACAGTTCTGACTCCCACTTGCCTACCTGGTCCGTCTCTGAGTACCTCATGTGGTTGCTCTGTGGCTTTTTAAAAGGGTGCCACATGTCAAGAGTTTTGCTTTTGGATCAGCTTAAGAATCTAAAGATACCTTGTAGAGTTCCCTGTGCTGGTCAAGGAATGTCTGAGAGAGGAATGGGGAGACCACTGCCATCCCCATCATCTGTCAGAACCACGAAAATGCTGGCAAATACAATGGGGACAAATTTGGGCCTTTCCTTCCTTCTGAGATAAAAACCCACTCTGTTGAATGACACAGAAGTGACATTTGATGAAATGTAATCCAAATTAAAACTGTTACAAAACCAGTCGTATAATGCTTAGTGTATAATCCTTACTGGTTTTAAACTGATAAAACCAGAACTAAATTAGTTAAGCTAAAGAGTATTTCATTCCTCACTGGCTGAAAATTACTGCACTAGCACTTTGGTTTTTCAGTCTTAAACTGTGGAGTTTCTTTATGCCTGGTCTGATTTCATAGGAGAATAGGCACATTTCAAATTCTTCAGTACAGGAGAAAGAAGAGAGCAGGTGATACACACTAAAGCATTTCATACCTATTCAGTTTCTCGTAGCCTCTCCAGACCAATAATCTTAAATTAACAGAGTGATTGCTTGAGAAGAGCCCTCTGCCACAACTCTGACCAAGTCCAGCATTGATCCAGGGGCACAGCTTTCTCACTGCTACAAAGTCACTATATTTCATCAGCACCTTCTGCTTTATTTTTAACTGTGCCCCTGCATCGGTTGCCACGCTGTTCTGGCAGGCTGAACACTGTCCTCCATCAATCAGCCAGGGAGTGCAAAATGGATGTGGTATTATAGTGCATTAGGTAGGAAATGCTGCAGCATCACCTCCTCTTTGAAAGCTGGCAAAATCCCCCCTTCCCTTCTAGCAAAACACTACTGAACCCATAATGTGCAATAAGTATAATTTTGATTTTTATAACTCCTGGCTGAGCACCAGCCCTTGAGAATGATAAACATCCTACTATTTCTGGCATCTGGCCCTTGGAAAACCTTTATTTTTAATTTCTGTTGTGCAATTTAACATGACCTCAGATAACCTGCTCTAACCAGGTGTTTCACTCTGTAAGAGGAGCAGAGTGGTTTTGGAATGCACAAGAGGTGCTGTGATGTCCTGATTTGGAGATGGCCTCTTGTTAATCTCAGCTTTGGTTGCCTTACCTTCAGAATTGTTTGGTACTGGTCTTTCCTGTCAGCAAGGTGATAACACAAAATGAATATTTGTATATTCATAAATACTCAATAGCAGCAGAGAAGAACTCTGGCACTGTATTTTGCAGATAAGGAATCATTTACACTGGCTATATATAGATTCATTGTATAATTTGGACAAATCACCTGGTTTTTTTACAACTCGGTTCCTTCCTTGTATGGCAGAGAAAGTAACTTCATTTCCTTTGCCCATTTAACTTTGAATTCTTGGTTAGATGAGAGTCCCTCACTATGAATATGCAGAGACACTTTTAGAAACTACTATAACCTAAATGAAATAACAGCACTGACCAGACAGTCCTAAAACAGTTCCAGTAAAGGTTGGGCAGATGCACAAAGAGGTCCCTAAGCCCATTTTCTCCTGTAAGGAAAGCTCAGATAGCTCTTATGCACTGCAGCTTTGGAAAAGTGCAAAGCTTAACCCATTAATCATAGTCATTCCCTGGGTCTGTATTAGCCCTGGTGCAATATACTGTGTGCCAAAAAATTAATAGTTACCTATAACATATGTGCAGACATGATAACTACATATATGAACTTTCTAAATAAACATAACCCATTAAAAATTAAAAAAAAAAATCCCCCAAAATTTAATTTGAAGACTGTAGAAGGCCTTACAAAATCAAGCACTTGAACTATGGCCTTGTAATAGCAGAGATAAATTGTGGAAGCCTTTGACATCTCAAAACGTGACTATGATATCTGATGGAATCAGACCCAACGGCTGACAAACTCCTCAGGATAAAAAAATATCACACAAATTCAAAGAAATGTCAATATTAATGAAAAATGATTAAAGTAAACTAAGACACCACTGAGTATAACACAGATGTAGAATTATATTCTCCCAGAGATATCTCTTTGAAGTTTTCCAGGAGGCAGCAGTGGATCAATAAAGAGCAGAATTAATCCTTAAAACACTGGGAAATGTGCAGCTCAGGCTTTCATTTATCTTGCACTCATGGTGCTGCACCACGTATATCAGGGGTCTGACAGCACTGTGTGATATTGCTGCTGCACCATCTGTGCAGCAAATGCACACCTAAGCTCCAGGGAAAGGCTGGAGGAGTGCAGAGGAATTTTTAACTCGCTCTTTCTATTTAAATATTTTATGGAACCTCACAGCTGACCCACCATTAAAATATTGCTAATTATTGGAGAGTAACAGTAAATGTTAGAAGAGCCTCTTTGTAAGTAAGAGTGGCTTTTTGAAAACTTATGATGTGAAATCCTTCCTTGGAGAGGACGAGTAGGGCTTTGACACTCACGTAATGAGACCCAAAATTAATCTGTCATGTTCTCATATAGATGGTGTATTGAATTTATTTATTTTCACAGTACTCTGATCTTGGAGTGAAAATACACTTCAAAGTGGAAAAATAGCCTTGTAATACTCTGCAAGAGATTTTTTTAACATCATACACAGATGAGAAAGATACTCAGAATAACAGGGAAAACCAAAGCACTGAATATAGAAGCTGATAGAGTGTCCTTCACAGGACTTAATATTTAAGCAAAATATCAAAGCATTTGCTCTTTTGACAAATACACTCTCTGTGTGTAAATAAAAAATACAAGCTGGTCAGACTGAAACATTGCCCAATTAAGTCTACATCCCTGCTAAATTCCTTATAAATTCAAAGCTGAAGAGTCTATTTGCTGCTTCTGTAGGTAGTAATTAGAATTCAGTTGTTCTCTCATTTTTAAATAGAAATAAATTTCTTACATACTTATAAAGCCACCTGTTTCTAACCACCTTTCCCGTACCACAAGGACAGGTTTGTATCCCATTCACATAATAAGAGAATAATTACTGTGAGAAGCCAAAGTTTTGTTGTCACATGCACAGAGCTCTGCCCAGTGTGAAGCTCAAGATTAAGAAAAAAAGATGACACACATGATTTTCTTTCGACCCTCTCATGATCAAATATATGTGACTGGGGGCTGGAACTTCATAAAAGAGCAAATAAAAGCAATGGCAAGAAGGACCCTGAAGAAGTGCCAAAGTTTTCCAGCCTTTGGGAGAAGGCCACATCTGCCTGGCTACAAACACCACTGAGGGAGGGAAGAAGTGAATGGAATTATCAGCTGCTTGTGGTGACAATGCTTAGTTTTAGTAGGTTCTTCTACTCAGGTTGTAAAGCTGACAGACATTGAGATTTTCAAACTCATCTGGTTCTACACTGAAAATAAGCTGCCTAATCTACACTCAGTTTAAACAATACATATAGAAAAATAGTTAGAAAAATAGAATGTGGGCCCCCGATTGGTTTCAAATCAATATGTAGCCATTAAAAAAGCTGTAAAACAATTATTCTTGAGCATGACTCCAAAACATGTTTTAAGTTAATCAGGATCTCACAGGTTTTCCTTTCCTTTTTCCTGAGAATACTCCTTCAAATGATTTCCACTCTGAGAATTTCACTCTGGATTTTTCCATTACCATCAGAGTTCACATTAACTCAATCTACCTCCTACCTACAAAAAGCTAATTACTGATCTCTGTTAGGCCCATAAACAGTGCTTTTACATTAACCAGGGGTCATTAAATAGCAAGGGAAAACACTTTCTTCTCCAGATGGTTGGAGGGTTGTCTCTATGCAACATGTTCAGCATTTGTTCACCTGCAAAGAAGACTTTCAATTAACATGTTTTAGCTTAAAATAATATATACAACTTTTTAGAGATGCAGCTGTTGGCAGCTGTAGGCACTACTACTGATCTTTGCACCACTTTAATTCACTTATTTAGGATGACTCCATGTAACTCCATGGGTTTCATCACTTTACATTTTTACCTTCTATGCATTTTTGGAAAACTCTGGTAGGATTTTACAAAAGTAAATATATACTTACAGTAGCAATTTTACCTCCTTTAGAGGGATGGGGCTGAATACCCAGCATGAATCCCTTGAAAGCCACTGGTAATTAGTAAAACCACTTTGCACAGCATGAGTATTTTAAAAAAAATATCAAAAATTCTGTGCTTGTGATTGGAAATTCTGTGGTATCTGTTATGCACCTAAGACCCATTTCTTGACTGGATGTGAAGATCATGTCACTGACATCTGGTTTTTTTCTCTCCAGAAGAATATACAATGGAAATCAGTGTTATTATTAAAGAGAAACATGGGATTTCCTCCTACTGTGTAATCTGGTAAGGTACCTTAGTCCAAAATGTTATGTCTGATCTGAATAAATTGCTAAAAAGATGGAAAAAACAAACCCAGAGTAGCAGACTAGCCTGAGGTCTGTGAATGGGAAGACAGGGAATCATGATGCAAATATCTATGAGACTATAAATACATAAAAATACAAGGGGGACACAGCTCCTTCCATTTGCTCTGGTGTTTTCCTTCAAGGTGAGAGTTTGCCAAGACAGTCACTTAATTATTTTTCTATGTGTACCTCACCTGTTTGTCAGTGAGTGCCTTCAGGTGCTAAAGAAGAGATGGATTATGAATAAACTAACTCTTGCTTTCATGGGAAGCATAATTAGAAGAGTGTGTGAGAAAAATAATGGGTATTTCATGGAAAATATTCTGCAAGTGGACAGAGAGCTCAGAAACCCTTCAGTGGATGATGTGGGGCAAGAACTTAGAGATTCTTAGAGCAGGTTGGGTTGGTTACTTGGAGATCTGGTTTCCTGCCTTGGGTTTTTATCTGTTTCACTTAGCTCTAATTATCAGAAAACATTGAAATATATGTTTTGAGTATTCACAGCTATAATTATTACTACAAGATAGCTGTGATTAGCAAAATTGCTGGACAAAAATTCTCAGATAAAACCACTGTTTGGCAAAAAGGCATACTAAGACACTGCTGGATGCTTCAGAAAGCCATTAAATTTTGCTGGACTGGGAGGAGGAACCACTGGATTTTTTAAAAAAATACTTTTTTTATATGAGACTTTAAAATCTTGGTGGTTCTTATTTTTTTTTTCAACTCTCAATGTTATTTTTAATGTAAATATTTGCTATATCACTTGGTAGTTTGTAATTTTTAAGATAAGAATTATTAAAAGAAAATAAACCAATAAATTCCAGTATTTTGAATCAATCTCAATGTTCTGTTAAACCCTTTCAAAATTATTTTGTGGAAGAGACAAGCCAAGAAATCTATTATTTACCTACTTTTAATCGTGATTTCTCTGCAATCATAATCACAATGTAACCACTCATATATTTTCTTTTTTCAGAAAACACACTAAGAAAAATTAGATTAGTTCATGATGAAACAGCAAGGTAGCAGCTAGTGCAAAGGCAATAATGACCAGATTTGAGGATGTCTGTGAATTATTTCTTGCTACCAAAAAACATTCACTATGTAATTCACAAATTATTTTTGGGCTCTTTCCCATTTTATGAATGGTCTATTCTTCTGTTTTTATTAATATTGTTGACTCGCTACAACAGGTGACATTTTTATCCCCTTAGGCTGTCCATTATCCAAATGAAGGGCCATCTGGAAAGGGATTCTGTTCACTGAAAAATGTGACAGAGCTGATGGCTTTTTAACTGCAAGTCATCTATGATTGCTGGTGAACACTGAAAATTAGCATTGATCCCCCTCAAATGAAAAAAACAACAACAATAAAGTGCTTCAGACAGGCTTATGGAAACACCTTCTCGGCAGATGTGCATGCTAATTAATAATTGTAGATGGCAACCCTTCCTCATTTTTGTAAATTAATGCCAGTTGAATTCTCTAAAACAAATAAACACGACTACAGATGGGGCAGCTACTTGTATATGCCCAGCACAGCATATGTAGATTAGGAAATGGGGTGGGACTGAAATCTCTGCCAGGCTACAAACAGGTAGTAGACAAGCACCATTACCACAACCTGCCACACTCAGAAAATCAGATAGTTCATCCCTTTGCCCACCAGGTTCCATTCTGGGAGGCTTTCCAAGGCAGGAGGTGGATGCTGCATTGCCTCTGGTTTTGAAGGTGTTCAGGACAGAGGTTGTGGCTGGAGGGACTCTTGCAGTCACACATCCAGAGGCACAATAAGACTGTCACCATTTGGGTATCAATAACAAACTGCATTGTGCACCAACAGTATAAGAGGATTTGAAATAGCAAATTAAAATATACTCCACTCATCTGTCTTCCAACAGTATCGTGTTTTCCTTCCAGGGCAATGAACCTGCAGTGAATTCACTCACCAAAATCAACTGGAAACTCTTTGGGCTTTGATGGAATCAAACCAGGCTCTCTAACAGAACAGCAAAAACTCAGAGAGAGTCTGACATATCCTGACAAAGCTGTAACCCATGATGAACATAAGCAGTGAGGATCATAAGCATCACAAAATAGTTTCATAGTTTCAAATATCCTCTCTGAACTGAGATTATAAACAAGTTTATTTTATTAGGAAACTGTGCCACATTTAGTGATTAAAAAACATTGGTTCCACTTAAATTGGAAACAAACTCATTATCTTTTGAGCCACTGATTGAAAATGTGTTTTGGGGGACATTTTTTTCACCAAGATCAGAACCATAACAATGCCTACTCAAATACCTTTATGCTGACACCGAAAATATATATTAAAAACTTCTTCAACATACTATGTCACCTCAAAAGGCACTAAGAATACAAATATCTTGTCTTAGAAAAGTCATATCCATCAATACCTACAATGACAACAGAACTAACAGCCTTTGATTTACTTCTGCCCACTTTCTCATACTGGAAACCATCTTCCTGCATCTGCTGCCATCCTGGTGAATGCTTGAGGAGCAAGTTTGGGCAATATAAGATTCCCCACTCTTGATCTAGCAGGTGTGTGACCATCAGGCTTACACAATGCTCATATATCAAACTGATTGCTGGGAAAACCTTTAAAGGACAAAAAGATCTACAGCAATAATATCGAAGCTTTCCAATGTACCAACAAATAAAAGCAACAGACTTTGTCACGGCACAAAACATGAAAGAATTTTAGTTTTAAAGTACTGCTCTGCACAAAATAGCAAACAGAACAATCAAATTATTGTCTGCTTGTCTAACACGAAGGCAGCATTATCCACAAACATCCTGCAGCTAGGAGATAAGATGCTGGAGAAGTACTGTAAAATGGTTTATAATGCAGCTAACAAATGATTTGGTAATTTGGACATTTCATATTTAATGAAAAACTATTTAAATCAGAAATCATCACACATGCAATGACAAGGCTTATTTATTCTGTTTGTGTCCCCAATCAATGACTGAGTTCTCTCCATTTTTAAAAAGTACCCTTTTAACATGAAAGCAGAAAGTTAGATGCTTCCTGTGACTTTTAAATTAAACCACACAACTGGCACGAATAAAAGGAAACCTCCTAAAGCATTCCATAATAACAGGGATAGCAACAGGCTAGCAGAACACTTGTTTTTTTCACAGCAGATTTGAAGTGCACTGTAATGTAATGTATTGAAAATTATTTCTAGCCCTCCCTGATATCACAAATCACAACCTGTGTAAAGGCATGTGGGCAATCAAAGATCCATTTGAGCTGATTCATATCTGCATGTGCTCAGAGCTGGTGCTGCTCAGTGTTCTATAATCAGGACTGCAAACATTTCTCATTAGTTTCCCTTTTCATTAAAGCTGTGAAAAGAAGGAAGAGATGGAATCAAATGTAAAGAGAATGAATTTGGTATATAAGGCCAGAGTGCTTTTTAAGGCAAAATTTTACCTGCTCTGTGTGTATATGTGTGCACACATACATCGAGAGGCAGTTTCTGAGCAATATTTCATAAAGTAATCATGGAAGAAGTCCCCTGCTGCCCTTTCAAGAACAGGTTTCTTGATCTTCAAATCAAAATGTGCAAACAGAATCCTACACCCCATATCGAATATATCATGATAATTAGGATTTTATTCTCCAAAACACCATATTATGCAGAACAATACCTACCAAACAACATCTTTTTCTTTCCATTTAGATGGAATGGTAATTAATGCCACTCTTGATATGTAGGTACACACAACGTATCTCTATGTTATTACTACATAAAAGACATAATTAGCCCACATACCAAGATGTAGTTAAGAGAAGTTGCATACTCAATGTCTCAAACATGAGTGGAAGGTATATCTGGAATGCAGAACTATTGGAATTACTTATAAAGTCTCTACCCTGCACCAAAAAAGAAAACATATAGAATTCACCTCTAAAGAAAATACATGAGAAATAAAAGTACAGATTGGAATAAGTAGCTGAGTTGGCTCCCATCATTGTCTGGATATTGGTTATTGATTAAAAAATGAAGATTGGGATGTGACACATTTGCTAAATGGTAGAACTATGAAAAGTGAAATATTTGACTTGAACTGGAATTAAAAATCTAATTCATTTCTTGAATCTTATCTGCATAAAGCAGTCAAGACACTATAGCAATTGCAGTTGACATAAAAACAAAGGGTTAATGCTTACCATTTTCCTCCTTGCTTCCCATTTCTCATAGGTGAAAATGAAAAGAAGTAGTATGACGGGATTTTTAAAATGGAGAACAGAGAGAGAAAAATAGTTAATAGCTTGGAAAATAAGTTAGCAATGACTTAGCAATAATTCAGGAATATCTTTGGAGAAGATAAATACATCCCTATACTCACATATTCCATGAAAAAGTAAATTTGACAGATTCTTTTTCTGTGGAAAAAAAAATGAAGTTCATTAAGTCTTCTAGTATAGAGCAGGAAGGTACCTCAAAACCTTAGGTGGGCATAAAATCCATCTCCCTCAACAGAGCAGGATAAGCTACACTAAAATGATTTCTGACAGCTGTTTCCTTAATCTGTTCTTGAAAATCTCTGGTGTGTAGAAAAGACTGCAGCATCCCAGGGTGACACATCCAAGTGCTTAACTATTGTTACAGTTAGAAAACTGGTTCTGGTTGCTTCTCTTTCCTGATGTCCAATCTAAAGCTCCCTCACTGAGAAAGAATCCCATTGCTTGCTGCCCTATCCTGTATCCTGACCTACAATGGACATGGAGAACAATTTATTACCTTCCTATTGGTGATAACCTTTATTCCTTTTAAGACTGGTATCCTCTCTCGTGCCAGTTGTATTTTCCCATCTAAACAAGCCCAGTTCTGTCAGTCTTTTCTGAGAGATCATATTTTCTCTCATATCATATCTTTTTCCATCCTCTGGGCTTCCTCTGACTGTTCTTCACTCTGCACTGTTCTTCATATGCTCAAAATCAGACACACTAGTGCAGCCCAGAGTCTGCCTGTGTGACTATGATTCATAAATCCTGCAAATTTGCAATAAACAAACAGCAGTATTTTCAAAACTGCTTAGTCATTAAGAAGCTGAGGCACATTTTCAACCCTCAGTGCACATATATCCAAGTAATACAATTTTCAAACTAGTGTGCCAAAGGTTGAAGCACATTAGGAGACCTACAACCTGAATCCATGTCAGGGATTTATTATAATAAAAAACTTAAACACTGTAAAATGAGCAACAAGTGAACCAACCATGACCTCTCCCTGACAATAAACACAGCAATGACCAAAGGAAGAAAGAGCTGAACACTAAACCTCTGACACACTGCTGGGTGAGGGCCAGCTGTGACAGAGCTGGTGATGTAACTGCCCCTTCACACTGAAATAATGAATCCTCCAAGTGATCAGCCCTCAAAGTTATCAAGTTTCAGAATGAAGAAAGTTGTCTGAGCAGCTCCATAAAATGTGGAACTGCTTCATGCTGCTCTGAGGGAAACAAACATCATTAGAGAGCTACATCTCTGTTCTTCATCATGTTTCTGATTAAAACCCAGAAGGAAAAGAATTTGTACAAGCACTTGGATATGCATAAGAAAAAAAACTAATTGCATTAAAGAAAATATATTAAAGAAAAAATGAAATTTTTCCTGTTATTGCTTATACATAGCTCTTCTAGTCTTCATTACTTTAAAATCAAATTTGATACACAAGTTCTCATCCCTCTCTCAGCCAGGAAGTTTACTATTAGTAAGGTGTTCCCAGGAGAAGTGTAGTAAACTCTGCATTGATCTGTTGTTGATGTATGTATTTTAGGACTCCAGTTACACAAGTGTATGGCTACATTAGTTTGTGTCTGGAAACACAAAACTAACATACACAAAAAGGCCCCCTTAATCATCTTACCACACTGCTCAACCTAATTTTAATTCAGGTACCAGAGAAGGGATTTTGGTTCTTGGGAGAACTTTCCAAAATTACACAGTTATTAAGGTAACTCACCTGTAACACACAGAAAAAAAAGGCAAAAAACCCTCCTGATTACTTCAGAGTGCATGATGGCCTCTTCATCTTTATTGCAGTTGGCAGCACAGGAAACCATAGCTTAATTTATTGTGGGATAAGTGCCCTCACTGAGTCCATAGAAAAAATGAGGGCATTAAATTATTCTATCTCCAACTAACTGCAAAGATTAGTGTCTTTTATGATTCCTGTGGTATTAACTAGAAAATTTATAATGCTTTCAATGAAGCAATCTTGGAATTTTTTATTCAGTTATAATAATAACTTCTAAAGTTTTGATTTGTTATTGAAAACAAAGCTTAAAACACCTGATATTTCAGTAGGATGGAAAGAGAAGAATATTTGGAACAGCTTTCTTTTTACCTTTCTTCTCATAGGAAAAGAAAGTACGTGGCAAGATTCCTTATCACATCAAAAAAATCCATAAACTTAACAGGTATTTTCCCACTAAATGTAGTATTTTACTGAAGAAAACATTTATTATACCAGAATTTAATTTCATGAAAATAACTACTGTTAAAAATCCTGCAGATAATAGGAACAAATTTGTTAACTTTCTCTAAGTTTTTAACTTCTGATGATTGCAAAGAAAGCAGCAAAACTCTGGATGTTCAGCATCCTTGCTCTTATGACCTCTGGACAGCAGGTTACTTTCATCAAAATGCCACTGGATTAGCCAAAGTTTTGGGTATCTCATCACTACCCCTGCCTTTTCCCACCCAACATCAGGCTTCTCTTTCTTTTGGCATTTCCTTGCAGAAACCTGCCCATGGCTTATTTTAGTGCAATAAAGTCACTGTTCAACCCCAGCCATCAGCTCAGTTCCTTGCTCAGTCTCCTCACTGGAGGGACTGGGGAGAGAATCAGAAGAGTCATGGATTGAAATAAAGACAGTTTAACAGGTAAAGCAAAACAAGGAATTCTTTCACCACTTCCCATCTGGAACATCCCTTGGGTCAATCCCCTCCCGCTCACTGCTGGGGGGGGGGAGAGAACAGGCCTTAACTGTGTGAACACTGCTCAGCAACACTGAAAACATCCCTGTGTTATCAGAACTATTTCCAGCCCAAAGAGAAAACACAGCCCATGCCAGCCACTGTGAAGAAAATTAATTCTACTCCAGCCCAAACCAGCCCAAATCTGCAAGAAGCAAAGGCCAGTGGAAGGGAAGGTTATTGGGCAATTACAAGCCCCTGCTGTGCCAGAGCAGCAAAGCAATATGAGCAGCTGCCCAGCTGTGAGGACCCATCCAAGTGAAAACACCTTCTGAAGAATGCTATTACTGAGGTCATGTACCTCTCACCATCTCACTACCTATTACTTTTTCTTTCCTCATCCCTTTGGCTCTTTACTCTGGCAGTCTCCTGCCCTCCCCTTCACCAAAGTATTTAAAATTACTGAGCAGCCATCAAATGACCATTCACTAAACATAGTGACTAAACTAAACATATCTTAGCATGAAAATTTGAGAGTATAGTGAACAATTACAACCAAATTTAATCCAAAACATTGGATGTCTCCCTTTATTGCAACACTGTTCTCGGATGGTTTGCATTTCAGGGCTTTGAATTGAGAATCTTGAAGCACACACTCACATCAGCTTTACAGCCAGAGTGCTGAATTCTGCCTAAATGTTTCATGGACAAGGTTTTCCAAATAACAAACATAAAGTTATTGTATTACTTTTCTCAGAATTCTACACAACTATAGTGTATGAATTATTCCATCGGTGTATAGTGTTACTAAAATTAATCCTGTCAATTAACAATGTACATATCAAATGCAGTCCTGTTCATTCAGAAATATGACTGATCCTTTGCTCTGTTGTTCTTCCATCTAAATGCCTCAAATAGTACTAAATGCATGAGAACTATTTAGACATTTTTAATAAATCAAAAGGTCAAATAGTTTGTGGATATGAGCAGAGGGAAATCCAACAGTCTTGGGGAATTGTACCATCCCAGAGGATGCCAAAATGCATTTTGGATGCCAGGATGCCATTTTGCATTTTGGATGCTTAGAGGATGCCAAAATGCATTTTGGATGCATAGAAGATACCAGGATGCTAAAATGAAAATGAAAAGGGACTGACTGGGAGAAGGGAGAGCAAAAACACATGCTGCCTTCCAGTCTACCTGACAGGCTAGAGAGAATTGTTATCCGATCCTAGATAATAATAGAAGACTTCCTATTATCTCCAACGCCATGGAAATTCGAGGCATAAGTATGCAACTCCTCTGACATCTAAACACCTAACTCCATTTTCTTTTGGGATCTACCTGCACCTCAGAAATTTTGGTGATAGTTTCAGCTATTGTAAGAAAGCTGATATGTTTTTTAATCTGTAACATACTGTATTTTTGTGCTGCAAACCTGAAAAGTGTTCTTTTCCCCTTAGCAGAATGAGTCCCAAGACGTCTAAACAACGGCCAGGGGCCTCATCACTCTGTCTTCCATAACGTCCTCGGTGACTCTTTCCATAGATTTAGTTATCTGGGCTCGCTATCACCACATGAAAAGATGGATGAGCAGCTTCCAGTGTAGCTGCCACAGATGTCCCACTCCATAGATCACCCACTAAGTTTTGCTGAAGCATTCTGCAGTCTGGACTCGCTGCATCGTATCACATGTCATCCCCCATTGCCCAGGGCCTGGGAAACCAGACACTCTCCAGCAGCAGAAAGCTATGTCAGAATAATAATCAGGTCACGTTATTAGTCATGATTGTGGGAGTTAAAACTTGCAGCAGTAGTTTACAAAACTCCTAATGAGCTCTTTGCTGTCTCATGAAAGAAACGAGCCCGCTGGCTTCAGGAATCCCACCAGCACGTATTAGACAGGGAGCTGACAATCGATACGTGGTGGAATAAGGGCTATTTGTGTAGTTCTTACAAGCACACATCAGACCTGTACAATAATCAAAAGTCAGCCATCCAAACTCGAACTGAAATGACAGAGAGATGGAATATCTGAAAGGACACATGCATTGTATTCAGGCAAGTCTTCCTAACATCTATTCTGGCGTGACAAAATAGAAAGCTGCAGTCCTGCTCCAGAGGGGTTTAGTGAACAGAACCTTGCACATTTGCTTGCAAATTTGAACCTGACCAACTTTAGCCTCTAAGGGGAAATATCATCTTTCCTTACTCCTTTTATTGGCTTATTTATCCTCTCTCTTCAGCGCCATAATAACTATATATCCCTTCAGAGGAAGCAAACAGCTTATTAGGTAACCACATATGTTGTGGAGAAGTTAGTGCAAATCTTCTATTCAGTTCTTCTGATCATTAAAATCAGAGTAAACTGTTGATAAAAAGGCAGTAAAGTTTTTGGACATGAGATTAAGCCTGAAAGACCACAGGTTTGTTTTTTTTTATAAAGAGCAACTATAAGAAGCTACTCTATTATTTTGTAACTGATACCCAAGGCTCATGATATGAGAAACCAACATGTTATAGAGCTGCAAGTCACAGTCCAAAGCTCAATTCCACCATATGTGGGTTGACTCTTTTGTGTGACAGGTGTAACTGATCTCAGGAGACTCACAGGATAACAAACCAGCTCTTTTAATTATACTGCCAGCTATTATGACATTCTCAAAACCAAAGAATTGTGAAAACAATGGAGATTTCATAGTCTCTCCAGATTTATCTCAAGAACAATTAATTAGGAATCTTTGAATTGCTATCGACATATGCCTTAAATTAAAACCAAGATGAGCTTGTGACATGGGAAATGTTACTGGTATTAGAGATTCAGGGATATTCAAGGAATTCAGCTGCAGATAGGAAGACTGACAGTACCACTGAAGTTTTTCTTTACAGCCAAAAAACTGACAGAAGGAGAGGAGAAATGACATTACAAATTAACAGATCTGTTATGGAGGCTGGTGAAAAGTTTATATTAAAGCCTAATTGTCTGAATAACCCTACACTAAGAATGCACTGAATAACAGGCAATTAACCACTATTTGGATGGTGTCACTTATTCTAATGAAATCTATGCTCAATATTTTAAAGATATACAAATAGATGTATCAAAGGGGTTCAGATTCCTAAATGTCTTTAGTGACATGTGCCATTAGCACCTAATACAGGTTCATACAAACCCATCTTAGTCAAGCAAACATACTAGATTCTTAACCTCTGACGTTTCACAAGTATTTTTAATTTTAAATTAGAAACTCCTGATATTTCTTATTGTGTTAAGAAGATTAAGAATGAAGATAAAAAGAAAATGAAGATATAGGCAGTTTATATATATATTAAAACATCCATCTGCACTTTCAAAAAATGCATGCTGATGAAAAATGAATCCCACTGTATTACTCATTATCCCTGTGAAACAGAAACCCTGTGTCTATGGTGTACTCTATAAACCAAGGTCAATACAGGTATTTTTTAAACTTTTCTTTGCTCCCTGCATTATTTTGGGTGATATATACCTCTAGTCAAACTTTCATCTCCTTGTGCCTCCCACACCATCCTGGCATGATCTTGAGCAAAGCCTTTTACCTGTCAGTATCAACAGAAGCAGTAGTGGTCTGGGAGTTTGGTCCTTAGCATGAAGGATGTGTTCAACTGCTGCTGGACAAAGTCCTAACAGCAGTGTGACACAGCCCAATAGACTAAAGCTGTCATTAACCTTAAAACCACTAATACATCCTCCCCTTTGGATTTTTCTAAATTACTGTACGATAATGCTGGACTATCAAAAATATGTCTTGAAAATATATTTTTAAAAAAATCAACCTACTTAATTGAAAGCACGCTCTGGAATTAAAAGCAAATAAATATTGGTATGTAAGCCATGGAACATTTATTTCAGATGTGGGTTTGTTTTATAGTTCTAGTTTGATTGTTTTTTGGTTGATGGCATTACAGGGAGGGAAAATTGCTCTGCTGCCCTTTCAAAGACATATCAGCACTTGAACAAAGTCTTCCCTGTCCTTTGAATTCTTTTGCAGGCGCCATCAAGTCCAAGTTTATGCTCATTCATAAAATGTGCACCAGTTCGGTTGCCTGTCAGGCTCCTGAAGGCAGGCAGCAGTGGGACAGCTGGCAGGGTGACTCTTGGAACCAACCTGAGGAATGATGGCAGTCAGAGGAGATGCAAGAGGCTCTGGCTCACTCTGGGCAGCTGGAAGGTGTTCTGTGCCAGGTGGTACCTTCAGGGCTAAGCAGCACAGCCATTTGTACTTACAGGAGTTTGGCATATCTGTCTGGGTGAACTACATCTTCTAAAATCAAAACAACTGAGAGAAGTAGAAAGAAGAATGTGTAATATAAGGTGGAAATAAGCCCAAGATATGTGAGGAAAATGTCTGGGGTGTTTTTTGCATAAAAGCATTACTGCATACATTATACAGCTTCCTTGATGGAGCTGCATGTTATCTAGAGAATTTAATTAGGTGATGTAGCAGATTTACTTGTTTTTTTACACCCCCAGCCATATATTAAAAAAAAATCTTTCCCCTGGAACACCTAAGAGTATTGCCTAAGCAGTCAGTTGGGAGCTTCCTAGTAACTGATGTTCCCGAAAGCCTGAGGTTCTAATGTCCTACTTCTCCACCATACAGAATCCATGGATAAGACAGTGAGTGCTCAGAATTGTTTTAATTCAGATGCCAGCTAATTTTAATGTGTGAGCTTCCTCTCTGCAGTGTTTCTTGCAAAATGTTGCTTTATCTGAGATGATTCTACCTGCAGGGCTTGCTTTAGGTGCACTCTCAGGTGTGTGTGCCCCTGGAGTATGTCACAGTCAGTGGCACTGCCCTGCTCCTGCTCCCTGCTTTCTGACAGATGAATGAAGTCCTGAGTTTTCCAGAGCACAGGAGATCTGAGTTTCAGAAATATATTCCTACATCAGCACGAAGTCTGCAAACACTGCTATGTCAGGCCAGCCCACTGGTCCCTTCAGTCCCATCTCAGCAAATAGTTTGCTACCTGTTGTCTTGTGTGGGGATGATGCATCTCCACCAATGCCCTGAGCCAATTATGCCATTGTGTAGACAAGAGGAAAATGCTTTCCTGACGCCTTTTGTGGTCGGTGAAGGCTCTGAACCATGAAATTTTATTACTGTTATTTTAGTAGGAACTGCAAGTATCCTGAAATGATCCAGGCTTTTTAAAATTTCAGTCGCAACTTATTCCCCCCTGGCACAAATCCAACAGGCTTTAAATAAAACGTACAGAGAAATTTTTCCTCTTAGACTCTTTGTAATTTTCCTGCTCTTATTTCTAAGGATAACTTGTCCTTGTACTCTTAAAAAGGCAGGATCATCACTAGGGACCCTACTGTTAACAGTGAATTCGAAGAGAAACATCCTGTTCCCAGTTTTGCCATCTGTTTTGTTTCTACATGATGCTCAAAGAGAAAGGAAAAGAATCTATTAAGCAGAGCATATATTTAATATTTCTTATGATATATATGAGATATAAAGCTTTACCAAAATGTGTCTTCAAAAGCTGCAACAGATTAACACAGTTTGAAGCCTGAAGCAAAGAAAGTGTTAATTATTACACATAATAGAAATGGTAACGGGACAGAAGAAGAGAAGAGGAAATGCTGTAGTTCCCACTTTAACATTCTACGTCACACACTCAATCTGAGGCACTGAAGGGCATAAGAGAATGGGGGAAACCTCACACCCTACTGGGCCAGAAAAAAAAGAAGCTGCCTACAGCAGATTCTCTGAGCTGGTCTCATATTTAACCCTCAGACAGTTTAACAGCCGTGGCTAATGGTCAGATCAGGGAAGCTGTAACTCTCAGTGCAGAGCCAGCCAAAGGGGAGGCTGCACAAGGCAATTAGCCAACCTTGCAATTTAGCCGGGGTTTTATAGCAACAAATACCACTGGTATGGCTCACTTTAATCTTAATGCTGCAATTTGTTCTTTAACTTTTGTAACTGCATTCCATTATGTAAATTTGTATTGTAAGTAACTGCGTTTTTATTGTTAGAGCCTGTCCACTGATAAGCCTGAACTCATTGCAACACCAAGAGGAATCCAAAGATCCTCAAAAGAGGCAAATTCATTCACTGTCCAGCACCACCTCACTGTCTGGTCTCAAATCCCAGAAAAAAATTGCCAGATAGAGTTCTTCCCTAATTACCTGTTAACACCACTACCAAAAATAAAGACTTGTGATTTCAGGGGAGTAGAATTAAGCCCAGCTGAACTCTATAATCCAGCAGATTGAAATACTGTAAGTAACAGAACTAGGGAAAGCTTGAGGGAAGATATTTGGGGGGTTAGAAGTAACTATCAGTACAAAATTTATTGGATAATTTGGACAAAACCAGCATGCTGCATGGTGCTATGTGAGAGATTATCCTTGGAGAAAGGACCTGTTTAGTGAAGATCTTTTGGTATGAGTCTTCCCAGCAAGATGAGAGCATTCATTTTTGATAATAAAGAAATAATTTTCTCAGTCTGCAAAGGATTCTACAAACCACTCCAGTTCCTACCCTTCTGCACGTCATAAGAAAACAGAACAACACAATTGCTTCTGCAACTGCCTGCAAAAAAACAGGAAAGACAAGAGTGCAGAGATCACAGGGGATCATGGGGGCAAAGGTGCCTCTGAGACAGTTATTGTTTCAAGTACCAAAGTTGGCAAGTGCTTGATTTCTGTTACCAGCAGGGCCTGAATTTCAGCTGTTTGGCTCAAGTAAGCGTAAGAGGAACAATCAGGGAAGGCTTGTACCTAAAATTTGTGCAGAATCAACAACCTCACAAGCTGAGCTCTGAGCAACATTCGTGTTACAGCAAATCTCCCATGGCAAATCACTTGGATAGCCCCAGCGTTTCCTTTCTCATCGATTCAGCTGCCTTGTGTTTCAGCACCTCTCCCTGTTACCTGGGCTAGAAATTAAAACTAAGGACAGGAACATCTCTTGCCTTGGCTTGCTTTCTGGGCAAAAGAAGTGGGTAACCACAGATGGGGAAATGCTGTGATTTGTTCTTTTAGAGAGACTCTCCAGTGTCAATTCCATGTGTAACTTCTCACACAGTGAATAACTGACTTTCACAGTTTCTTTGAGGTGGGATAGGATGTTCTTATGAATTCGAATTTGAGTTCACGCATTTGCAGGGTTGAAGAGTTTGCCATCTAGACAGGTAGAAAGGAAAAGGAGAATCAAGAGAATAATCTTTGCTTGGGAAGGTCACACAGGATTTTATCCCCAGTTCACCCTTCTCCTTCTTTGACACAAAGACTAAAAGGAGGAATATGAAATTCAAACATTTTTCTTCTCTCAGATACATAATCTAAATAATTAAAGCACCTAAAGCACTCGATTCCCATGTAAAACTGATCTGGTTTCTATAGAGAACTCATGCATCATGATTACTGAAGGAGGTACATCGATGCATTATTCATGGCCACAAAGTGCACAGACCATCTTACTCTCAAATGACCCTCATTATTTGGGACATTCCTCATTTTAGATTCACATTCATCTCTATCCCATACTGAGGTTACCATCTGGTCATTTTTTATTTTACCGACTCAGCCTGTTACCTTTATATAAAAGTCATTTAACGCCAAGCACTAACCAATTCTTTCAAATAGCTTCAATAAATAAAAATAAATAAACTGTGATTGCAAAGGAAAGTAAATTGGTAGGCATTTAAAGACCCTACAGTAGTATTAGAAAGAAGCCAAGGTTAATATAATCAGTATTTTTTTCTTTAATAAATCTCCACATTAATTTTTGGTGCTCATAAAAAGCAAAGAAAAAATGAGATCCAGTAATAAGACATATGAAAATATAGATAAATCTACATATGCAAACTTTAACCTACACAAAGATGACCAAATCATTAGCCAAGAAAATTATAAAGAACAAATGACATGAAACTAAACTGATCCAGTTATTTGAAGCAGCAATGTAGAACAGACAATACAATATTTATAACTTAAATCCACTGTCACCAGCATCATCTAGGGAATTGCACACAAGGGAGGACCACACTAGAGACTCCTTTTTACTGCTCCTGGTAAAATACTCCGCATACTTTTTCTTTTCTACTCTTTTTTTCCCCTCTCACCTCATCCACAGCAGCAGAACTGGGCCAACACTATCAGTTATTATTCACTTGACTGGAGGAATCTCTTTGCTCTCACTGCATTTCTGCCCCTTTTGGCTGATTTTTTTTTAGCAACTTTCTAGCTGTCTGCTGGTAGGAAGGGCTGGTAAACCAGGATCATGGAAGAAACAGAAACATTGCTAATAAGGGAACATTCCCAAGCAGGAAAACAGATGATACTGAGCTCAAAAAAGGCCCTTCTCTTCTTTACAGGAGCTACTATACGTGAGAGAACCCCCATCACATTGCACTGTGTTCAGCCCTAGGAGCACAGAAGTGTATTTCTGCATCTGGCTTTCAGATTTTAACATACCTGTATCTTGTGTAAACTGACACAGAAAGTTGAGCAAAGTGCTGAGTCACACTATTTTTAGAAGGGTTGAGAAAGGATTTAATGAATTTATTCAGGGGGCCATGGTTGGAAGTGTTAGAATTTTTGTGATACAGAGAGTCACAGGTGTCACTGCAGCTAACGAACCTCTTTTATAGCTGTGCTTTCCCATTAAAAAATTCAAAGTGCCTTTGCTTTTCTTAAAATGTCCATATAATGTATCAAAAATGAAATATTTTAGTCACAGTTTTAAAAAGTGTATTAAAACCTTTTCTTGTTATGCCCTTAGTCCATCACTTCTGCAGTAATACCAGGTCCTTCAAGGAGAAGGTATTTCCTCCTCACCAGTGAGAGTTCTCTGAAACCTTCATCAATAATCAGTCCTACCTGCCACTGTGCAAATGTTTGAGAGAGTGCAGGACTTCAACCTCAACAATCACTGTTGTACTTCACCAAATGAACAACCATTTCCCAGTTAAAAGCCTGAAAATGGAGGAAAAAAGGGGCCCATTAGTACTAACAATAGTTAATGCTGAGAACTGAAACATTATTTCAATCAACAAATTTGAGATTTTTTTTCTCTTCCTAAACTCAAGAAATTTTCATGAAAGGTTAGTCTTAAAGGCCAATTTTCAACCAAGTTTAATTAGTATTTCTATCGAAATGGTTTCTTTTCAGGAGCTCTGCAAATTATGGCTGGATTCTTGTATATACTCCATCACTGCCTCCTGCAGCATAATTCATCTTTTGTCTCTGCAAAATAATGAATGAGTGTTTTGGTCACCTTGCTCTTGCCTTTGCCCTTCCCATACTCCCCTGTGAGAATCTTCAATATCGCTCAGCACTTGAAGTTCAAACTCATCTTATTGTTATAAGGAACATTATTAAGAGCTTTGACTGGGATTCCTGCTTTAGATTTCTCAGTTCGATTAATAGAAAATAATCACTTTCACACTCTCTCTCTCTGGTGATTTGGTTAATTAACTGTTAGGAGCAGCACAAATAATTTCTACACCAGTGTACTTATTGTTTTTAAAATTATGTGAAAATTAGTCCCTTACTAGATGATTAGGGTTTTAGATCTGCTAATGAACAACAATAGTCTACCATTGCCATCTTTTAATTTACTTTTAATCACCAGCTAAGTAACAAAGAAATGTCTTTTAAAATAATTAAGACTACATATCAGGTCTCTGTAGGACATCAACAATAAAGGGGTTAACGATGCATCCAGTCATCATGGAAACAATCAAAAACTGTCTTGCTTTAAACAATGCAGAGCAACCCACAATCTAAATGCATCTGTGCCAGAAAATCCCCACAGCTTTACAACATTTTTCATCCTGTAGAGATCACACACACAAAAAAATAATGATGGAAATATCCTACGTAACAGGGTAAAGATGTAAATTAAAATAACTGTGAAGAGCAGCCACTTTCCTCTGAGTAGACAGAACTCTCTCAGCATCGTGGTGTGACTTCAGCTGTGACAACAGGGCACAACAAAAGATGCCAACACAAATACAGCACTTCGAGGCAGAAAAGGCATTTTTCCTCTCATAATCTTCCTGCATTTGTCTTCTTTAGACATTTAAAAGTAAAAAATTTAAGAACTCAAAAGTAGTTTCCCAAATCTGTATTCCAAAGGGATTTATTAAAGTCTCTATGACACATAAGCAAAAACCTATTTTGGGGTGAAAAATAGTAATAATTTTGCTTTGAATCCATTAACTTTTTAGTAGCAGTTGATATTTATGTCTGCTGCTATAAAATTAACCCACCATAATTCCAGGATGGGATTCTCATTGATTTTTTTCACACAAATCAGGCATGAAAGTTGTGTGTGTCTATCCATGCATGTGCATCTCCTTTGACCCAGCAGTGAGTGAATGTGGACAGAAGAGAGACAAAACAAAGTTGCCATGTCTTTTTGTAAAAAAAAAAATTAAAGAAAAAGAAAATATGGATAAAAAATACTTCCCTTAAATGTAAACATTTCACGGTGTGAGAGAATAATGTCTATTTAGAGGTCCTGAAAGGGAAAGGCAGGTACTGCACTTAAAATTATCAAAACATCTGCAGCATTTAGTGTCTCACCAAACAGTAAATGCAGCACAAAGTTCACTGTAATTCTTGACCAATAAAAAAAGAAATTGTCCTAAAAATTCTCTATTATGAAGCATCTAACACATGTATTGGCACTCCAGAGAGCTACTACACTCTAATGCATGTGCTCCCTTTTGAAAATGGTCTTTTCCAGCAGCACGTTTTGCCCGTGGGAGTGCAGAGCACTGTGAGGAGGCTGCTAGAAGGCCATCTGTGCTCTGGCTGAAAAGACTTTAGTTACTGAGGGAAAAAAAGAACCCATTTATTGCTCTCTTCATAGCCCCTATTTTCGTTTGGAAACGAAAATGATGTAAAAATGAGAATGTGAAAATAATATTAAAATGAGAGCTGGCAGTGGCCATACAGGTAACTCCATCCACCTTCCTGTCAGTACAAGATGATTTTCAGCCAGCAGTAAATGACAGCAGGTAGAGAGACTGTCTGCTCTTGCCAGCTTTACCTTCCACACCTTCTACAGTACCAGTCCCATCACACCCTCTCTTTCTGTCCTTCCTTCCTTCTTTCTCTCCAAAGGTTTGCCCATTTTACATGAAGCATAAAATTTTCACTGTTACAGATACCCGTGACTGTCTATGTTTGTACTATGCCCGAAAATTTAGGCTGACTGTCACATAGGCTCTCCAGGGATGATGATGATAATAATAGTGACAAATACAATAATCACATTGACCAGGCCCATGGAAACCTGATTCTGGAGGTCTCAAACACTGTGACAGCTTATTCCCTGCTGTAATCCTTATCGGAATTTTACATTCACTGTGCACATTGTTTTCTCACTTTCATCTCATTGACTCCAATTAACACTCTTTTAACCATTTTCAGTAATCCTCTACCTTGTTTTTTGGTTCTCTAAAGACCTGTTAAATAGCCCATGCACAGTCCTGGAGTCAAACTGATGGTAATTTTTCAGCAGCTCTTTGCAGAGCATCCCAAGTGCAAACTGCAGTGTGTAAGAGAAGGGGCTTCACCTGCCTGGCACTTCACGTCTCCAACTACCCACACAAATATTAGAGCAAATTTCTCAGATACATTACTTTATAAAATCCTTGTCCACTGCCATCAGAACCTTTCAGCCTTCTACAGATTCTAGTATTAGAGAGTTCTGATTTTTCTGCACCTCTCTTTATATTTTTCCTTCACTGATCACCATGAGGATTAGTTCTGTGAAGATTACCATGGTCTTAGGATTGTTGCCTTATGACATATCAACCACACAAAATATGTCATTGTTTTTTTATGTGTCTTAAAACCTTTTAAGCTCCTATTTAATTACTTCATTATTGAATAAAGCCTCTTTAAAGGAAACTGCTCAGCAATTCTAGAAAATCAAACTGCCTATTAGGGCCTCTAATAGGCCTTTAAGATGTCAATTTTAAGACTCTCTTCTGAAAATCTTGACTCAGACGTTTGTTTTATAAACACATGAGATTACAATTGCAGAACAATACACACTGAGAAAGGAGTTCACACTGAGTACACACTGAGCTGAGAAAGGAAGCTTTTAAAAAAACTTTTTAATAAATACTGTGTGAAAAAACCTAGAGCAAAACTATACCTAATTTATAGGTTGACTTGAAGGATAAAACGGGTAATTGAAAGAGGTTTGCAATACACATTTCACATAAAGATAGCTATTATTTTAAATACAGTGAAATACTCAGGGTTTCATTTGTTATTTTTTGCTCTATATATACTTTCAAAATACAAATACAGTTAAATTTGAAAGATGAAACAAGATGAAAAACTTAGATACATATCCCCGGGATGAAAAGGTTGACTCTTTTCAGCTCTGTGTGACACATAATTTCTTCAGAGACTTCAACAAGTGAAAAATACCAACTTTGCAGCTATGTGTATTTTGTCACCTTTTACAACTCTGACTATTCTGTACTGGGATGTCTGAGGAGCTTATTCCTTTTTTAATATTGATGAGTATCATTATGGTTATGAATCATTAACTTCACCCAGGGGGACATCCCAGAGGTGCCTGTGTCTCTGATGAAAGGCCACATAAATCCAGATGCACATTGTCCACCATATGTGCAATGGTCCTCAGCTTTTCATTCTCCTGTAACAAAATGGCTCATGTGTATTCAGGAGGCTTCAAAAGGGCAACCAAAAAGACTGAGACTCAGAGTGGTCCTTTTATGCCTTTGATGTACAAAGCAAATCAGCCTGAACTCATCAGAGACAACTGATGACAGGGGCTGGGCTAATCTTCGAGTGATCAAAGCATTCAAAGTCAGTGACATTTGCAAGGAAATTAATGATTCCTCCATAAAGGTTTTAACCATCCTATAAACAGGATAAATGTAGAAATCCTTAGATGGATAGGACCATTAAGTACAGCAAATGTTACTGAAAATAATCACAGTGGTGTTTCATTTATTAAGAAACTGTTCCCCACATTCATTTACATTCCACTGAACAGATTGTATGAAAGCAGGGGTTTTTTTCAGTCTGGTTAACGTTCTCTGAAATGAGAAATTACACACTGAAAAGTAGTACTTTGTGTGTGTCATGTCAGAGAATTACAAGGGATCATTATCCAATCTTGGAGACACAGAATTATTACAGATTTATCAATTGTTTCTACTGATGTAAAAGGTCTGATAATGGCACAACGTGCCTGACTAACAAGAATTACTATAATGAAGTTAAGTGCTTTAACTTGTTTAATGATTCTGGTGGCAATTATTACTTATCTGGGACCAGAGAAGAAATTGTAAAATATGCCTCTATCCTTGATACAATTAGAGGTTAAAGGATAAAACTGTAAATTCAAGGTTGGCATTTGCTTTTTAGAAAGGATTTGTTAACTATGCTGAAGTCATATTTGTACTGGCACAAGACAAAGCAACCAATCACCTTTTTTCAGTAGAGAGTCTCTCCCTGCTTTTTTACTGTCTTTCTTTATTTAATAACAACGAGATGTGTGTGAGTTACCAGGTTCACTAAGTAGTTTTATGAGTATTTTACCTTTTACTCTGTGGCCTCAAGAAATTCCCATAACGAACAAAATACAGGTGAACAATTGCTCTCGCTGTCATTAGGCAAGATTTTGACATGTGGTCAAAAGAGGAGAAAATGGAATAATTTAAAAACCCTTTTGCCACCTCTAGCAAGTTCCTTTTATTAGTCTTGCCTTCGACTTTGTATGCAAGCAACTAGAAATTATTTGTTGTATTGTGGGAGCATGAGGAGTATAAATGAGTGGTAATTTTTGATACACAGTGTAAGGCAAACCTACAGGTTTAGTTAAATGCCCCTTACAAACATGGAAGTAGACACCACACATCACCTCCATCTGATCTTTTTCTTTCCTATCATATTAAGCAAAATTTATAAAACACATCTGTCACGGATTGTTTAAATATTTAGGCTCTGTCCTGTTAGGAAAACAACAGTTCTGCCATTATTAAAGACGGAATTTTTGGAAGTTTTCAAACAAGATCTCCTTCTAATATGCATATTAATACCCTAATAGAGCATGGATGCACTGTAGAAGCAGACTGCCATCTCTGTTGGCCCTCAGTCTGGCACATGGGCCCTATTTACCCTATCTTGCAGTGTCTGTGGGTGACAGATCAGTATTTACATGGAACATACAAATTTCAAAGTCCCCCTATGTGCTGAATTCATTTTTAATGGATGGATTTTAGTCTATTCCATCAACCCTTACTTATAATTAGAGAATTCAATAACTGAATTTAATTAAGACCACATTAAGCATACTAGAACATGATATTCTTTCTAAAGTTTCTAATGTTTTTACAATTGTTCAATATCAGAGAGTCCTGTAAGTAGACCTTTCAAAAGTGAATAGATTTTCATATCACATTGCTGTTCTGTGAGTCCAACCACCACTGTTAAGATTAAATCCTTAATAACTTTACTTGCACTCAAATATGATGCTCTGGTTTCAGGTCAGTGAAGCTCATGAGCTTTTGCCCCTATGTGCTCATTTCCATATCATATTTGGATTTGATTTTTTTTTTTTCCGTCATAGATATGATCAGTTTGGTCAAAATCAGAGGATCACAGAATATTTCAGGCTGGAAGGGGCCTCAGGAGATCTGCAGTCCAGCCTCTTGCTCAAAGCAGGGACAGCTCTGAGGTCAGCCTGGGTTTATCCAGTCTCATCTTTAAAACCTCCAAGAACACAGACTGCTGGACCTCCCTGTTCCAGTGCCTGTTCAGCCTCAGGATGCCAAAGGTTTGTCTTTATTTCTTCTCCTGTCTCAGTGTATGCCCACTGTCGACCTTCCAACCACACACCACTGTGAAGGTGACATATTCTTGATGTCCCCAAGGTACCAATAGGCTGCAATCTAATCAAGAACTGATTGCTTCCAAAGCTGTGTCTTGTCCAGACTCCCAGCTCCCTCAGCCCCTCACTGCAGAGCAAGTGCTCCAGCCTCCTGACCATCTTGGCAGCCCTCTGCTGAACTTGCTCTGCTTTATCAACACCTTTCCTATATTGAGAAGCCCTTGATGAATTTTGCTGAATTTCTTTAGGTCTCAGCTGCCCATTCCTCCAGGCCATTTAGCTGCACAGCAGCTCTTTCTCAAGCATATCAATCCTCTCCCTCATTTTGATGTCATCTAGAAACCTGAGAGTGCACTCTCTCATCTCCTCCAAGTTGGTGAAATGGAAATTACTAAACCCAGTTTAAAAAAAATTAATTTTAGGGGATTTTTTTAATCTCAGATTTTTTTTTTTTGTCAGACTTGGTTTAAGGAGATCTGACAGAAAAGTAGCTTTCAATATGGAATAGAAAAAAACAGGGAGAAATCTTCCCCTGTGCTCAACTGCAGCACCAAATTTATTCTGAAAGCATCACTATCCTGTTCCTTAGTATAAAGCAGTAGAAAACAAAGGGGTTGCAAAACATAAGGACATAGTTGTGATATTTAGGCAGAATCCTCAAATTGTCAACTCTCATAATCCAGCATAGTCTTCCCACAACTTGAAATGCACCTGGTAGAACCTCTCCTTTAGCAGACCCATGGCCCTTCTCTTTCACACTTCGGTTTTTCTTCAAAGGTTGATTAAAGAAAAAAATAATACTCTGAAATGTCACACTGACTCCAACTGTGCATACACATATGTTTGCAAGGCTCAGAACACTGAACAATCTGATCAGTATTTAACAGAACTCTCAAGATCTTTGCTCGGCTCCGAGTGCCATCGTGGTGTATTTCTGCTCCCCAAACCCAGCTGTTGTAGTTCCAGATTAAGCAAGTTGTGCTTTGCCCCATTTTAAATTGCAGTGAAAAGTACAATTACCCTGTTTTTCATGCACTCAAAAAATTAAAAAGGATTTTGTTTCCAGTCTTTCTGGGGGAAGAAAAACAACAATAAATAAATGAAAAGGAACAATAGAAGGGAAGTGCTTTACCAATTTTACCTGAGAACTATGCTGTGAGAACTAATTGCAATGATCAGGATTAAGAAAAACAAAACCCAAAACCTGAGAAAAATGTGACTATTTTCCTAGTCAGAACCAATTCAGGAAAGCTAGAACTGCAGTGACAAACCTGGCCAGCTTTATACCTTGTGTTACTGCAACCACGTTTATTAACACACTGAGGTGTAAAATTTGCAGCTACATACATCCCATTAGTCATAAAAAAACCAAAAACAAACCCACAACAAAAACCAGCTAAACCAATACAACTAACTGTACCTCTATCAGTGAAAAAGGACATAATTTGTTTTTCTAGTTATGAGATGGGTTCCTGTATCTGCACTAGAAATAGAATCTGGGCATGAACCTGTTTCACTGCTACCATTCTCTCCCTGCTTCAGCTCTCGCCTGTTAGTTCAGTTTCTACATGATTTCCATGATGTTGTTTCTCCTTTGTTGAGACTGATTTCATTTAACTCTGCTTTTCTGCCATCACAAGCTTCTTTCTCCTTGTTTATGGAAACATGGGAAATATGTCTGTAATACTCATTCTGTTCAGTGTGACTGATACACTCCAACACTGCAATTTACCAAAGAAAATATCAGGCTTACATTTACAAAATAAATATGTTTGGTGTTAAGTTTAGAGTATGAATGAGACACGAGGAACTTGCAGCACTTGTGAATCTCACCCAGGTGATCTTGCCAGAAAGAAATCTGCGTGAACCAGGGAGCACAGACATGTGCTATGCCTGCTATGGGTTATGGGATTTCTGCTCTTTTTGTTGGGTTTTGCAATTGGAACATAGAGAAAATGAAGCTTAAGCTTAATTAGTTGCAGTGAAGTAATACACCCGTGTTACTGTTACTTGTTTGCTCCGTATTTAACTTACACTCTTTTGGTTCCTTGTGTAGGGCACTCAGGAAAGAAAAGGAATATGAAATGTAATTAACCACATTACCAATTGTAATATTTTCAAAAAATAACAATCCAAGACATTATTTGCAGAAGAAATATGTAAAAAAAAAAACCAAAAAACAATTATGTTTGAGGATTTGGCATCCATTCACATTTGGAAGTACAAACAAAACCCAAAATGAATGGGAATTAAATTATTTGTGAAATTATTCATTCAACTGTTACCTTGCTATTTTCTTCCCTCTAAATCTTAAATACAGTTGATTTCACCCTAGAAATGGAATTAGCATTATAGCCACTCAGTAATAATCTCTGACAACGAAAAGGAAAACAATCACCTTTCTACAGCTTCATGAAAGAGCAAAGGCCTCTTTTGTTCTCACGTCAAGCTTTGCACAAAGACAGAAACTAATTCTGTTTGTGTGCAGTTGGGAAGCTTTAATTCAGATCTTTTTATGGCACTTGCTTATCATATTGGCAGAGAAAACAACTGTAAAATTTTCCTCTGTAGCTTTCCTTAACAGCAATGCTTCTTCAAGAAGACGAGTTGAGGCCAGTGACTTTCCAAGCGCTGCCAACAGACGCTTCACGAGTGCTCCCCAAATCAAAACATTTCTAAGAGGTAAGGGGTTGGCAACCCTTGGGCCATTTAAATGAACAACATTTAAATGAAAACTCCTGCTTTGTATCATCTACTCCATTACATATAAAACAGAGATTGCAGGAACAGCCCTGAGAGCTGTAGCAGGGCTCTGGGCTCGACGTGAGAAACACAGAATGTACCTGTTGCAGGACATGCTGACAGGTGATCTCTGAGCAATGCCCCTTCCCATGAGATTAGAATTAAAGCTGGGGAAGGATTTGGTTTTTGGTGGTGGTGGTTTTGTTTGTTTGGAGGTTTTTATTAAAGTGATTCATATGATAAATGGAAACAAAATTTTAAGTGAACTCTAACTGATTATGATTTTCTTTAAATTTACCATATAAGAGAAAGGAAGACCACATAAAAATATTCTGAAATAATACTTCCATGTTTAGTGTGAAATGGTCTCAAAACCTCCAGATTTTTGCACTCTAATTTCCTAAGCAAACCAAAACATGATTAACTTTACTACCTTTCCTGTGGTCTAGTTCAGCCTCAGAACTCAAAAATTTGCAAGCATATTAAAGGTGCAAGATGTTGCATTTTGTTATGTATTCAAACTGACAAATTACTCTATATCATTCTCCAGTTTATAATATTAAGCACTTTATCAGTAAAATCCAACTCTTTCTATATATTAGGGCCTCTAATAATTTAGCTTGATTTATTTTAAATGTCATTCCTGTATGAAACCTCCCTGTTCACTGAAAAGTCATCGAGACTCTTATCAGATAAGGACAATAGAGGCTTTCAAGCTCTTCTAGCACAAGGGAGATTGTCATATGTCATATTTTTATTAAAAGTTATTTCATGTTTATGCTTGGTGAAAATTCTTCTTTGAGAAAGACTTAGTTTATACCTGATTTTAACATCCACTACTGACTATTCAGTATTTTTCATATATTCTACTTTGTTTAAAATCTCTAGAAAGAAGTCTGGGATGTCACCTTTATTTTGTCATCACAATGGGAAACCTTTTTTTAATGTTGAGAGTGAATTGTAGCTTGCCCTATTACTGAAGATGTGTATTTGCAGCTATGAAAAAGGACAGTGTTATCAGTGACTTCCCTTGGTTTTGAAGACTCTACAAAGTCTTCTAAAGAAAGGTTTCTGCTACTTTCCTAACAAATAAGTTCACATGTGAATCCTTTAGAAATGTCTTTATCTTAAGGCACAGAAGTCAATGTTGAAGTTACTTAGAGTAAAATTATCAAATATTTACAGGTTAAAGATGTTGCTGGGCCTGTAGAGAGTCACTGTAATTTGTGATGTATGATGCCTCCTGCTGAAAATCCCACTAGTTACGTCTCTTGATCCCATTTTCAAGGGATTTTAGCTCACAGGAGCCTAAAGGCATGTTTACAGTCCTCAATGGAACTCTAGTTTGAGGAGTTGTAACAAAGCAAACATGACCTGGTAAATTCAATAGTGAGGCATAACTTGCAGTGGTGTTTGCTGTGGTGATCCATGATTTTTGTTCCAACATTATCCTGCACTCAGCTGAGCTGTCTCTGCCAACTGCTGATTCACACTTGGTGTTATTTATATTTGAGTCTATACAACTTTTTGATAGTCACTCCAGGTTTTCAAAAGAATTGACAGAGAAAATTCCCAAATGTGTTGAATGTATGACTCCCATTTGAATGCAAATGAATGTAGTTCTCATATAGCCTAATTAAATTAAATGCCTGAGAAGATATTAAAAAGATCTTGGGTTCCGAGTCATTTTGAAAATGTGGTCTCAACTGTCAAGTGTTAAGTTATACAAGATATATAGAACTAAAGAATTGTATTCATCTCCCTTTTGTGGGTATTTAGCAGAAGAGATATAGGGTCTGAAATATCCAAGGCCCAAATCAGAGCAGACAGTAAACAATAATTTTACATGTTCTTCCTTTCAGCATTTACCAGCTCACACATTTGAATTTAGAGAGTTTTAGCATATTATTAGTCATGAATGCCAGCTCTGTCACTGACATCCATCAAGTCATTCAATCTGTTTATGTATCAGCTCCAGTTCCGCAGAATGAGAAATTATTTCCTTTGCATCACAAAAAAATTGTGAAGCCACCACAGTAATGATTGTGATGCCCCCAGTGTACAGCTAAGCATCTAATACATTACTATTTGTTTTATATCTCCCACTTTACTCCCTTATTTTAATTTTCCTCCAAAAGTTTCCTGTTATCCACTTTGTTCCTTCCTTCCTTTTTTTTATCCATCTACAGTTTGCCTCCCATATAGTTTTTTCTATGTGTCCTCACATGCACATCAGAGCAAGGATAAACTTACCAGCCAAATCTTGATATTGGTATTTCCCATTACTAACAATAAAGTCACCTCATTCCTTCCCACCTCATTCCTCCCCTTGTTTGTATTGTGTATTTCACATACATTTTGGTATCAAACAATGAGATAGCTGGCACTGCAAGGAGACTTTAATATTTTAAACCATTCAGTCATGACCTGGCCCAGTGGAACAGCTGCTGACAATTTGCTACTATGAAGTGACACTTTGCAATGCTGGTTCTGGGATCTCTGACTCAAACAGCAACGAGAGAAATGGAAAGATGAAGCATCCCCAGGTTCTGAAACATTCACTGCTTTCTGTTCCTGCAAGTCAACACTGAGGATGTGTGTGTGAGAGGTGTGGTTCTGGCATCCTGTAGTGCAGAGAGAGACCCATCCAGAGACTGGTTCATCCACAACCAGACTTGTGCAGTACATTAACATCATGCAGCACAATACAGGCTTATAAAGCATGTCAGAGAGAGGCATGATTCTGTTTGTATTCAAATAAAGAATCCTTTACACTACCATCTCCTCTTTACCTTGATTCTCCTCTTAACCCCACTAATTAGGGTGTGATCCCAGTTGTCAAGGCTGTTTGATATGGGAAATTCGACATGTGCCCCTTTGCTGATCACTGCAGTTCGCTGAAGACCTGACCTAGCTCTCTCCTCTAGTAGCTTATGAATCTTATTTACATTTTCTTTCCAGCTTGTAGTAGGAAAAAGTGATGCTCCCAACCCCACCTCTTTATGCCTTATGCACAAATAGATTTATTATAAACACGAGGCAAATCCTGAACACAGAGAGAAAAGCACATCTTGTCATCCCTACATGACAATAGAACCCAACCCTCATTTCAGCTCATCTTCACACTAAATGACCAAATGATAGAAGCTCACACGTGGAATGTAACAGGTCACTAATGGCTGACTTGAAAAATACAGGCTCACCTAAGTCAGCTCTGCTGAATCCTCCTGGGACAACTGCAGAGGTTTCCTGCCTCCCACTGATGGGGGTTACCACGTCTTATGCAGCTGCTTATTCTGGCTCCTCAAGTGTGTAATTTAGAGTACACACCCTAAGCTCCACTGGACTGTGAACCTCAGCATCTGAAGGATAAATACCTGCCCTGTTTTGCCTTTGTGAAAAGCAGCCAGTGACCTCTGCAAGGATCAGGTGGGGCAGGAGCAGAGAAAGCAGTACTGCTGCTGCTTCAGTTAAGATTTGGCAGGCAGACTTATTTGCTGCAGCCCAAAGAATCACTCACATAGACTGACACAGATCACAAATGACAGGTAGAAAAATTCTGCACAGAAGAAAAGAAACTAATTTCACTCATTTTTGACAAAACTAAATTCCAGGAATTTGCCTTCACATTATGCATATATTTGCTGCAGTGTATTCTGAATATTTTTTTCTCCTTTGATGTCTTCAGTTTACCTGAAATATTTTTCAGCTAAATTATTGGCATATATATCACCAGTTTCTATAGATATATCTGGTCTTTGCCATTTCATTGCAAACTCCACAGAAGATGAAAATAAAAGCCAGGTTTTATGATTGACTTGCTGCTGCCTAATTATATGGAAACACTGTTTTTTGATAATAATGATATGTCAGCAGCTTGATTTACTAATCAGATTCAGTATCTAGGGATAGGAAGGGGTGTGTGAGCACATATGTACATGTATATTTGTTCCAAAAATTGCATATTATCTAAGTTAGCATTGATTAGCAACCAAATTTTCAACAGTACTTGTAAGGAATAATTTGTCTGAATCATTAAATACAACATGGTACCTTTGCAAGTAGAAATTCACGGTTCTGTCTAGAAAACAAGATCATACCAATGTTATTCTACATTGAAATCCAATAGTATTGGTGGAATGAGTTACTTATTTCCCTGAATAAATAAGGCCAGTCAGAAAACAGAAATAATCAAACTCTGCAACTCACTAATCATCCAAACTATACTGAATAATCAAAATAATTTGCAAAATGTAGACTGAAACTCATTTGTTTAACAAGTTGTTTAGCCAGTCCATCCAAACCCAGAGTCACTGCCAAAAAACTCTGGGTCTGCAACAAATACAATTTACAGCAAATGTTCACACTGCTATGCTCAGAAAAATAACATATCAATCATTTCATTTCTATGCATCAGTTTGATTTCAAATCTATCTTAGTAGCAACCACAATTGGGCCTTATAACCAGCAAAGTGTGGGGCTGCCCATCAGCAGGCAAACAAACCCACAGCGTTCCAGGCCCCCGAGTGTTCCACTGCTGTGACCTGGGATGGCAAAAGGCCACAGGCTGAGCTGCCCATCTTCACATACCTGAGCCTGGACATTTTGGGGATGAAAAAGCTTAAAACTGTACTTTTTGTTCTATTGCAGTCCCAGTGCATGTCATGAATGGGAGGAGAGACTCGGCCCTGGTGAGGACAGTCGAGCTGTCCTAGAAAAGCCATCTTAGTGACTGCAGGCAGAACACACCACTTTGGGATAACCAAAGAAGAAAAACTCCCTGGGTATTTTGCTAAACCATTGACATACTGATTTCTTTTACTCTACTGACCTCTTCTGAAATGTGGCTGAATTTGTTTGGTGTGACATCTGCACAGTTTGTCCTACTAATTGAAAGACTAGATGTGACTTATTTCCCCGAAGACTGTCTGCAGCCAGCAAGCAGGAACAAACTTCAGTCATTTCTGATTGGCCACATTTCAAAATCTTGTCCCAGATGTACCTGGGCTGTGTTTTCTATGTGCCACTCATTTCTTTTAAGCTGACATTTTGATTTAGTTATCTCTGATCAGCCAAGACAGGCCAAGAGATCTCTTTGGTTACAAGCCAGCTGCACTTGAGCCTGATGTGCCCTCCTCTAGAGAGACAATGTACAAGTGAAGCTCCTACTTATTCCCAAGTCAACCTGTATAGCAAAAAAATTACAGAGTTCATGTCAAGTAAGAAGGAACGGGGAAAAACATTCCTATAAGGACAAGTGAACTAATGTGAACCGTATCATTTCCATTTCTACAGAAAGTATCCTGAATTTTGGGCTTATTACTCACCAGCATTTGTTTCTGGCTCATTGTTTGGGAAAAATAAGCAACCAAAAACCACTGACAAAACGTCATCATTAACAGAAACTTGAGACAAAGAGAATTACCTTCTCTCACATTTGATGGTGCCTGGGTCAGGAACAGAAAAAAATTAAAAGTATTTTTAAAAAATGAGAGATGTTAAAATCCCACTGTAAAACAGGAGATCTAAAATTGCCCTGGAACTGGAGGGGACAAGCATTATTTGAAAACTGTCCAGTGATCAAAGATGAGGTTGTCATGAGCCATTCTAGCAGATGAGCTTTTCTTCTTGACTCTGAAGACTGACAAACCCACTGGCAACCTTGAAGAAGATTTGCAAGTCTCTGCAGTTATCTGCAGGCAAATGCAGTACAAAGGGGACACAGACTCTATTATGATATTTTGGAATCAGTATTACACTCATATTTCAGCTGAACAGAAAAATGGGAGTTGATGACAGATGGTAGTGGAGAATTGGCAGGAACAATTAAGAGCTGAAGAAGGCATGGGAAACGTATTTTTTGTTAAAATGCTTCTCTGTAATTAAGCAATATGTGTCTCTTGACACCATTTCAGTACACAGATATGTTTTAAGACCTGAGGAGGTAAGACAGGCCAAGAAATTCTTGGGTTTTAAGTCAAATACTCTTGAAAAAGGTCCAGGAGATCTTTGTTAGCATAGCAGGTTTTGCCTGGTGAATTCCAGGAAATGGAAAATACACAGGAACATTCTTAGATGGTGAAAATATACTTAGAGTATTCTCCCTTACCCCACTTCATCATAAGTCCTGATATATTTATAAAATTTATCGGATTTTAATACACATTTTGCCAGTTAAACACATTTTAAAAATCATGGATCTTTTTTACAAGGATACCTCTAATAGCTTATACAACCAGCAAAAACAAGGTGGAAATGTTCAGCTACAAGGAGTTCTTCCTTTTGCAATGACTAACCCTAGTAAGCACATTTGATGTTAAGAGTTCAGTTCTGAGTGGTGCAGATTCACACTTCACATCTTCTCTGAAAATGACTCACTGCTGACAAAGGATGAAGCTGAATTGGTGTTGATTATGGTTCAGCTGAAAGTATGGTGACATTTAAAAATACAGGCCTGTTTCAGGGGCAAGTTTTAAGCTGATGTTTTTGAAGATGGTGGAGTTTTTTGTCCTTGGCTTTCTACCCAGTTCAATTTTGCTCAGCAAAATGACCAGTGCACTGTTGAGACATGTAATTCAGGCATCAACTGTGTCCTAATAAGGGCCATCAGCAAGGATGCTAATTGGTGTCAGATGTGATTAGGCCACTGTTCTGCAAGAAGACTACTGATTTGGTTTCCTCTACTTCTTTACTGCTGAGAATTCAGCACGAGGTGAGTCACTACTCTCACCTGAAGCAGGATTTGAAGGACTAAAGTCATTAGAGCTTATCATTAAACCTTCTATTCCATCTACTAAGGCTTTGTTTCTAAGAGGAGGTTACATATTGTTTTTATCCTTTAGAAGTGACAGAAAATGTGGGCATCTTTTCCTGTAATTTTATGGACAACTGTAATAGAGCTCAACAGAATTTTTACAGAAAACAATGCAGAATTGTGAAGCATTGTTGATTATACAATAGCAGAACATCGATCCAAGCACTTTCCCTTTTGTAAGTCCAACAAACAGAAGCACTGTTATTTTGCAGTGACTGCTTTTGTATTGCTTTTCTTACCAAAGCACATACATAAATAAATAAGATACATCTCTCCTCACGCCTAACATTTAAAAGCATGTGCAGGAACTGTGGGCTACAGAGCACTGCAGGTGAGTATTTCAACACTTAAGACAACCTTCTCCTCTCCTGCTTCCCTCACCTTTTCACGATTCAGTTGACACACAGAAACCACAAGCCTCTTACAAAATGTGCTCTACAGGATATTCAAAGCACAATGCACACAGCCTTGAGACTGAAGGCTCAGAATTCAGCAGATAATAGCTGGAAACCTCTGTTGACTCGATCTTGTTTTTCTGAGAAAACTATATCCACAAGTAAAATCAGATTTGTTCCAAGAAGTCTGGAGTCAAGATTTGTCCCAGAAGAAAAACGTGGAGCTCGGGTTGATTTGTAATTCCAGAAAATGCGGGGGGTGGGAGGATGTAAAAAAGATCTTTTGGACAGGAACAAATAAGGTCTTGTTCTGAATGGGAACTATAAAGAAACCGTGAAATGAAGCAATGGAGAAATATCTAGAGAGTGAGATGGGAAAAAAAGTGATAGAGATTGGTTAAGAAAACAAAAACATGGAGGTAAAGGAATGAATCCCAGAGAAAAAGGCTTGAGAGTAAATTACTGGGGAAATAGGGGGGAAAGCAAAAAAATTTCAGGAGGAGGGGAAAGAAAACCCAGCCGGAGCCAGATTATTTTATAAAGAATTCAGAGTCAAGTTATACCTGTACTGGTATTGTACTGTGCTTTGCTTCATAGCCCATTTGATGAGTTCCCTTTGCTTTTTATTCCAGGTAAAACAATAACTGGAGCTGGCACAGACAGAGTGGGTGGTGGGGTGTTAGAGAAGCTATTTTGATTTCTGTCCATTTTGCCACGTTTGCAGGACCTGATGTTGTTTAAACAAAACTTTAAAGTACATTTCCAACTTGAAAAACATAAACATTGAAATAGCAAAGACATAACCACAGCTTAGAGAAATGGGTGAGGAGGTTACATTTTTAAGTTTTTCTTTTCTCAGAACTACTTTTGTGTTTGACAGAGAAGAATGGCAGGACAAAGGCAGCGGTGAGTGGGACATAACACTGTCATAACATTTAATGTCCCATTGGCTGTAAAGCAATTTTGGGATCTCTTTGGGCAGGAAAAAGTATCAGTGCAAATTCCTTGACAGAAATCCCTAAATGTTATACATTTCCTTGACTTTGAATTCAAAGGCAGTGCAAAGACTGCTGTCTGCACTCACAGTGAATGCAACAAAAACACCTGCTGGCCACTGGGACATGCCCAGGTCACTGAAAAATAGCCGATGCAGTGAGAAGAAATTGTGAGCCCAATTCTCAAATGGACTATAAGGTTTCTGAGCCCTTAGGCCTGGTTTCAAAACCTTAATGTCGGCTAAGCCCCACCCACTGACTCCAATAAATCCTGACCCACACCAACACATAATCACATGCACTAATTATGGCTGTCACTCGCCTGCTCCATTCCCACAACACATCATGCAGCATCTTCTGGCAGTTCTAGACGACAGTGCTTAAGGGGACTTGCTGGTTTGACAAAAAAGTTGCTGAAATTGATTGGTATTTAGAGTTTAGTGGTCTCCAATGAGTATTCCTGTGCTTCTCTGACTGATTTTGATGAAGTGCTTTTATTTGTCTTTCTACCGAGAGACTGCAGATGAATTTGCAATAGAGCAGCATGGCTCCTGTTTAGCTTTGTCAGGCACCACTTAGCCGTGTTATAATTTATTTTCCAGGAAAAATTATTTCTCATGAGGGCTTCAGGCTAACACAGTTATAAAGCACCTGGCTACCGTTCAGCTTCGTGTCTGAAAGCAGCTTCATTTCCATGCATAAACAGAAAAAACACCAAACTGGTGAGGAGGAAGAACCAAGAGCTCCTCCAGGTACACGTGCTGTAGGTACACGGGTCTTCTTAGGAGTGGCATTTAATTAAATGAAACACCACCTGAGTACCACAGTTAGCAGAGTCAAGGCTGAAATAGGACTGTGCAGAAACACAGACACTGCTGTCACTCGTGGTGATGCCACAGCAGGCTCTGGGCAGGGTTATCCACTTAACAAAGCAGCCTCTCTCTGCTCATCCCTACACTGGGAACTGACTATTCTAAATTTTTGAATGGATTTAGACCTGTATTTAACTTTGACATACTGTGTAATAGAGCAATCTTTACCTTGCTTCGGCTTTATTTGGTGAGAGTCCCTTTTATTCAGAGAGCAATGATTGTGGTGTTTGTTGGGGTAGTTTTCTTCCTATTTTCTGCTGAATTATAGTGATTAGTGAGCAGTTTGAAAGCACAGAGCTCAAAGATCGCCTCTGCTTTGATCACCATTACTGTTATTCAAGAAGAGGCTCAAGTCTGGTTACAGGATGAATGTAAATATCAATTCAGATTCACTGCACTTATGGAGACTGTTGTACTTTTTTTCCTGTGTTTCCTTCCTACTCTTTCTATTATTAGAATGCAGGGGAAGAAATGTAGTGATGTACATCTAATTAAGACAAAGTCTTTCTAGAACATGCCATTGATCATATAAAGTGATTTCTAGCGTGATTTATAATTAAGGGAGTATTTCTGTTTGTCTTGCTTAAATCTTGCATTTTAAGAAAGAGAGATGAAGACCCAATGAGCAAATGGAGCCTGTTTATAGGGAACTGCTCTCATTGCCAGTTTAATCAGCTGTGATGTTTCATTAGCAATGACTTAACCAAAGCAGACAACGCTTATCGCAGCCCCCAGCCCTATAATCATTGCACATTACTACTGTCGTGTGGGGTTTTATCAATTGTTCACTGAGCACTCTGCAATATTGACAATGGGAAACTGCAGGCTCAGGCTTAGATTAAATAACTTACAGCCTTCAAAATGACAACAGGGCAGTTTGGCAAGATAAACCACCCAAATTTTGCAAACTTTGGTACAAAGAGGATGAAACGCCAATTCTAAAATCAGGTTCAGACAATTCACTTTTCATAGAACATGTTGAGCACTCCCATCCATCTGTACTGAGTAATTACATTCATTCTGTCTCTTTTACCTCCCAGACACTTTCAGGAGTAATAATTCAGCTGACCTAAAACTGCCTGTTCATACATTGGTGGCATATTCTGCTTATTGAGACAAAACCCTCACTCTTTATTTAAATTTAGCCACAGAAAACTGAGAGACAACATGAAAAAAATGACTTCCCCATACTTTTCAGGGATTGAATGTGTGGAGCTGGATGGAGCACTGGTTGTGTATGACCAAGAACTGCAAAGGCACTGTGCTGCCATCATGTTTTGAGGGCTGGCAGTTACAGAACAGGGCGAGATTTGAAATCCTGTTTCCTAACAAACTTCTGGTGAAATCTAAAGCAGATCTCTTTTGCTCTATGAAGCTGAGTTACTCGTCTGCAAAATGACAATAACAGCCTTCCTTATCTCCAAGAATAAACAGTGGAAGGACTGGAGAGAAGTCAGATATCATCACCAGGAGGACAGGGTAACACAGCAGCAGTGTAACACAAGGAAACGGTTCTATTTTTTTCCAAGTAAATTCAAATCAAACTGGAAAAAGCATTTGACATCTCTGGGATTAAAACAGAAATGGAAAGAGGATATTTGGGCATATTTTCCCCTCAGAAAATAGGATTGATATCATTTTGCTCTGACTTTATAATTCCCATAGCTTATTATAATGTAGCTGTCCTCTTTGATTTGTGTATTGGAATGTACAGTGCAACTGCATATATTCGTAGAAATAGGCTTATTATTGTAACAACTCAAGGGAATCTTCTGAATTAAGGGAAAACATTTACATTAGAACAAATTACATTTTACCAAAAAACTAATTGTTACACTGAGAGCTGTATACTGTTGTAATTGCACTGTCCTAATTACACACGTTGCATTATTTAAAAAGAAGAGCATTGTTTATTTGCAATATCCTCTGCTTATTTACAGTTGCATATTTGAACAAGGAGCAAGGAGTTATTCCTACAAAGCAGCAGAGAGATTGTTATCTGCACAAACCCACAAAATTAATTCAGTAGAGGAAATCTACTCTCAAACAGAGCAAGAGGGAAATTCCTCCTGAGGCAAGACATTCTACAATTGTTTCTAAATTTCTGTATAATTAACAAAGCACTTACCATCTGCAGTGATTGACCTGTCAGATCTGCTCCTCTGAGATAACTTCAGTGACATTTAAAAAAAATAGTGTGAATAAAAAAAAAAGACATATTCAATTTGTAGAGAATGGTGTTATTCTCTAAATAGAAATTACAAACACTGAAGATGGCATTAGTTTACGATGCCTGCTGATTAACACCAGTAGCCCTGACGAGATGAGTTCAGCTCAGGTATTAGTGGGATATCCTTCCTTGGCTCTCAAAATAATGACCCCATTTCATCTCCTATTTTTTATTGTGCAAATGCCTCTCTAAAATATGAAAAGGCATCTCGAAAAATTCGCCTCTTTAGACTAATACACTAAACAGTGTTTACTCTCCATGTTAAATGGAATTACTGGGAACCTTCATTTTGAAGAAAGAAGAGGGTGATTCTCTGCTGGTTTGGACCTTCACTGGACATTTATTTTGACCCAACTAATCAGCATATGGAGTTGACATAATGCAGTGGCCACCTTTTTACCCCAGTTGTGTGAATACCTGAGTGTGGTAAAATCCAGCCCAGTACTGTTGTGTTTATAGAGCAAAAACACTCTGTCTTTTGTCTATAGTTTTTAATTAAATATACTAATCCCAAAAAGCACAATTTCTGGATTACCTCCATCTCTTTAACTGTTCCTCCTTTCTATTCCTGAGTTACATTAAGTATTTATAGATGCTGCAAAAATGCTCCTCCATTAACAGCCTGTAATATTTCTTCCTTCACAAATCTGAATTTTTTGCAAACGTTATTTAGAGACATGTAAAACACAGCTTTATCCAAACCAATACACACTTTTCTCCCATCAGGTTTTGTAAGTGATCTTTTTAAAAGTAGCACAGAAAAAGAGATGGATGTTGTGTGGCATGAGAGATGAATGCATCTTCAGTTCTAAGGAACAACTATTGAAGTTTCAGATTGGTAACGATCACAGTCAAAATGATATTTTAATCTTGGTGCACAGTAGGGAATAGACAGTTACTGCACAGTTCACTAGAATTTTTACCCCCCTTGACACATGAAAGAGCAAGTACTCTGACTTTTCATCTTATTTCAGAAGAGATCCCCTTCTGGAGGTGGTCTAGTCAAGTCCAGCCACTGCTCCTAATACAGAAACTTTCAGTTCTACAGTAAATGCAACTGATCTTTTATCTTTGATTTAAGTTCATTGCCACAAAATCAAGATGAATTTGTTAAAGTGTAAGGTCAAAAAAACTGCATAAATGAGAACTCCTGCAGTAACAGTTGTTTGTAAATTATTGATCAATGAATTTTTTACAATATGAATTTTAAAAAGGCTATTAAACTTTCCTAAAGTACCTCTGACAATAAATAAAAAATTCAATCTTTTTTCCTTCATTTCAGAGAGGTGGTGTTTTTTTCCCTCAATCCATATTGCTGGATGCACATTCTCTTGATTCAGTGACAAGGAAGAGAGAGAGAAAAGGATGTTTCTGATTTTTCTATGATCCCAGTTCTTCAAAAATATGTGGTTTGGGTTGGTGGTATATTTCTTACAGTTGAATAATGGTAGTTAAAGAGAAAGCAGCAAGGGCAGTTTCTTCTTGTTTGCAGGTAATGGATAATGAAAGAAGAGATGAAAATAAACTCTTATGGTCTTTCAACAAACAAAAGAGTACTGGCACAGATTGAGGACTCTCCTATTCTTTGAATAGAATTTTAAAAAAGGTTTTTATAAAGAAAGAAGAAAGAAATATTCTGGAGGTGGTTGTTCTACAAAACCTGTCAGAGAAGATACAGCTGTGGAACCCACAACTCTTTAACTTGTAGAGATCCTCAGGAAAGCTTCCAAAGCCCCAACTGGGACTCACACTAACCATGGAAATGTTCCCTGAGAAACAGAAGGGAAACATATGGTGGCATCAAGAATACAGAGCACATCACACCATCAAAAAAGGGAAAAAAGCATGACTGAATCCTGGGGAGCTGCATATCAGGTGCCTTAGAGGACCCCTGAAAACAAGGAACTACTCTTATTAATCTTATACCGTGTAATCATTCTATTTTTACACAGACAACTCAAATCAGGTGAATTCGAACTTTCTTAATATCCTCACACTTTCAGAGCACTGCTACAGTCCCCAAGAAAGAACTACTTAACTACTGAATTTCCAAAGAAAGTCTAAAACATCCCACAATGGTGAGGATTTCTAAAAAAGGAAAAAACAAAACAAAACACAAGTGAGAGAACTCAACCAAAGGAATCTCTGTCTTAGAAGAACCTTAAACACTTGTGACTTCCAGTACTTCTGAATGAGGACAGTATTCACTTAAAAACACACCTTGGCAAGCACTTTACAGACATGCTGTATGTATAGATAAATCTATTTTATATCACTCTATGAGTCCTAACCTTATTGCAGGACACAGTGATTACAGCTCACACTGAATTACTGCTTTTTAAAATTCATTGTAGTGAGGATTTACTGTGTGACATCGCCAAGCCATTGAGCACTTGATTATTTTTAAACAGAAAAATTTAAGGAAACCACTTATGTTGAACTGACTGTTAATGTCTTTCATTCTCATTCTGGGTCAGAAGAACAAGCCACACTGCAAAACAGGGCTTCCTAGAATCCAGCTGGTTCAGTACCTGGGCCTTTAGGTGCTTACTACTGTCAGTGTTAAAAATCTTTTAAATTGCTTATTTATGACCTCACACTCTATATAGCACACAGAATAAACTATACTGATGCCCACACACTGTACTACTTCCACAAGGCATAATTTGATTTTCAAGATGTGCATATATGCATACAAATGGTGAACATCCATGAAAATGCAGACAGGATATTAAAATTATAAGTGATTTAGCTTTGCTTTTAAGGTAATAATGCCAAACCTTCTGGTTTTATTACAGCAAGGACAATGGTAAAATGTTGTCTGAACTTGTGCACATTATTTCAAATTTTAGGATGTACACTCTGAAGGAAAATGGATTATTTTCCAAGGGACTGTACAAAGATTTTTCATTTATGCTCAGACAGAGGAATATTCTCCACAATGACACCTTTTTAATTCTCTATTTAAAAAGCTTTTGATGTCACCTTTGAGAGTCCCTGAGTGTGCTTACTAAAGGAAAACCTAAGAAGAAGGTGTGACAGCTGTGGTTTCTGACATGAAAATATCTCTCACTTATAGGCACAATAGTATTTTATTTATCCTATTTTGAGGAGTATGTGCTGACATTTAAAAGAGTAGAGAAGGCAGAAAACCCTAGTCCCTATGTTATAGGAGAAAAAGAAAGTCTTTCTGTGTTTTGGTTTGGTTTTGCTTTTCTTGAAGATTCTCACATATCTTAGCTGGTTTAAATGTTAACAGATGTTCAGCAGACTTGAGCACAGTAAAAAGAAAAAACTCATATATAATTCTCTGGTTAAAAAATCAGCAAAACTATATGGGTTAGCAACTTTTTAAGGGATGTAAAAAAATTAAAAATGTATTTTATTTCCATGTTCACCTAAAAAAGGGAATCATAAACACTTGGATATTGGTATTTTTTCTTGCTCTTTTCTTTCTAAAGTTATACATGCTATGGTTACTTACAGAAGCTTCATAACATTTAAATAACATTGTACTGACATTTGCTGCATGACTATATGAAATGAGTTGTTTGTCTAGCTACTAATGAATCATTATTTCATATTACAAAACACGTGACCTCAACTTACAGTATAGGTGGCAATATCAGTTAAAGAGATTAAGCCTTGCCCAACTGTGGAAAAATGCAACTATGGTTGCTCTCCTCCAACACTTCAAAGGGATATATGAAGCAGTTTATGCTCCCAGTATGAATATCAGTAACCATTAGACAGAGAACTGAAGGATGCACATGAGCACTAATTTCTTAAAAGCTTTTATGGAAGTTCATTCTACGAGCACAAAATGAGCTCAGATAGTGACTATGACATTTTATTTTGCTTGGTCCCTAAAGTGCATCCGATAGTTCCAGTTACATTCAGCACCAATCTGATAGGAAGCAGCTTCCTGTGCTTTTAAATCTTAAATGAGAGAAAATATGTCATTTGGCTAAATAACTTTCGTGGTTCACCTCAAGGAAATACGTATTTCCAGACTGGAAATAGAGTCTGGAATTGTCTTACAATGGATAGTGTGAAAGATTTTATAAAGTATGAAGAAAGGCTGATCTGAGGCCTAGTCTATAATTTTTATTTTTTTGTCTCAGACATTAAAAATTCAGAAACACTGTAATCCTACAAAGGTCACAATATGGAAACAGCTCACTTAGAAGACTGTGTGTCCTCATTGCCACAATATTCAGAAGCAGTCAGACCCAGATTAGCTGTGCACAGGAACTTTCAGTCACAGAAATGGGTTTTCTGCTTCAGTTAAACCCTGGAGAACAGGAGACACGTGTTTCATAAGCAACAAAGGCATGAAGGAACCAAACTCTTCGGAAGATTCCATATTGCATCTTTTCCTCTATTGTTTAAATTTCTTACACATTTGAATGAAGAAAAGATATCCTGAGTGACTCCTCTCAAATCTACTGCCCCCACTGTGTTTAGAAATTGTTCCTGTTTGGAAGACAGCTTCTACATAGAAATGTATACTTGTAACAACCTTTCTCTAATTAGTGACTCTGTCCATAAGCAGAAGTGGAATTTGTTATCACAGAACTATTTTAAACTGAACACTGGAAAACATCCCAGAGGACAATAAGATTCCTCTATTACCTTTGCAAAGTAATAAGTTTCTGATAGCACTACAGAAGTTGGAAAGCACCTTCTTCACCCTCTTGCCTCTTATTCTTCCCTCCAATATGAATTCAGTAACTTACCTTGGCTTTCTTTTCAATCCTTTAATTTCCTGTCTCATTTGTCTTTGCAAATCTTTATATAATAGAAGCTAAGAGAAGTTCCCATTATGAATCTATATTGAAAGGGGAGCTTGCTATATTGCAAAAGGGAAAGTTAAAAATCATTGCTTGCCCTTCCCTCTGCAGAATCCTATGTCATACCCCTGTTCTGAAGCCCAAAGAACAAATCCTATGTTAAAATAACACCAGTCTTTCTCTGAAATGGATTATTTTCACCATATCACTCTCTTTCATCTGATCTGTAATCTCTCACTGCTCCACACTGCAATCTCCAGCTTCTGACTATCAATACAGTTAATAAAATTCGTACAAAATATTTCTCTCTCCATACTCCTCCATGTTCCTGGTAGACACAGCGCTTAAAAAACAATACTATGTGTATTTACCATGGAAATCTCTGAATTTTAGCCTGTTCTTTCCCTTCTCCCACAAGTTACAAAACACAGTTTTCTAGCGTTAAAATATCACTGTACATAATAGTATTATGGTCTATTGCTTGGAAATCTCTATGTTTAGGAAAAAGGTAAGGAAATTCCTGCAATATTTGTTCAGATTGTTTTTACTTCTATGTGTTTGAAGTTCATCAGCACTTACAATTAAACAAGTTCCTGCAGACAGCAGGAATACTAACCATGGTGCACACCAAGCCAGAAGTCAAAACAGGTCCTTTCCTCTCCTCTCCTGGCTGAGCAAAGCAAAAAACTTTCCTATTTCAGACAGTCAGAGGTCCTATGGAGGTAGAAGGAAGGTAGGGTACTTAGTAGAAGAGAGGATGGAAGAAGTCACAGACAGACAACGTTTGCAAAGATGAAGGTTGGGGTCATGGAACCTGGGGTTGTTGGCAGCTGAACAAGACTTGTAGCTGGATTAATGAAAAGCCTATTTCTAGTAGTTGGTTTGTATATATAATTCACACTTAAGTCAATTCTGATTTAAAAGATCGCAAGACACCCAATTCTATCAGTATTTTCTCCTCCTAACTGCAGTAATGCACAATGGATTTCTGGCTATCCATCTGACCCTTTCATTCTTGAAAATTAGCACATGGTCCTTAATAAATAACACAACCTGAAGCATTATTTCAGGCTATCTATGTATTTCATAGACGGTTTGCATCATCTCAGGACATCTTATGCTAGATTTTCTCTAAACTGCTTTTTTCTCCCTTCTATTTTTTCTCCCCTGTCTTTCTGAGAGGTCTGTAAAATAGTTGCTGACTTGATGTTGACCTGTTTTTCTCTGTCTCTTCACCATATACTTAACTCAGTGAGTAGCTGTGAAGTTTACTGAAGTAGATACCATCAGACT